>NC_141337.1:15672500-15827500 GCF_037954235.1 Aulostomus chinensis | reverse complement strand
GTCAATAGCTTTTCCATTTTCTGAGTTTGTAGTTGTTACCGTAATATACAGTATAGAGGCTCAACCGGGAAAGACTGCCCACTGTGGTTTCTGTCCGGTGTCTGCTATTGATGTCGTCAGTACAAGAAAAAAGACGAACAGCTCAGAGACGGCCCAACACACACTGGTCAGATCCTGTATCCGTGTCATTGCCCCGCCCCTTTAGCTTAGCAACTGTTCCTGATTTCTTTCACTCTTCAGAGGAGATGTTAATGTGAGCATGAATTATGACACTCTTTCACACTCATTAAGTAAATATTGGATCAATTGTTCAAAACTAAACCACAAATCTGTCCTTTTTTACACAAAATTTAGTTTGTAAATAATCATGAAAAAACAAACTGGTCTGTTGCAGTGAAAAACAAAAAGAGAATTCTAATTAAACCAATTATCTGTCCATACATCCATCCATTGTCTTCCCCTTGTTCCTATTAAGGGTCACGGGGCTGGAGCCTATCCCAGCAGCCTTTGGGTGAGAGGCGGTGTTCACCCTGGACAGGTCACCAGTCCATCACAGGACCAACACATAGAGACGAACAACCATTCACACTCACAGTCACACCTACAGTCAATTTAGAGTATCAGTCAGCCTCGTCCCCTCTTGATGTCTTTGGACTGTGGAGAAAGCTGGAGTACCAGAGAGAACCCACACAGGAACAGGGAGAACATGGAGACTCAACACAGAAAGATCCTGTGATGGAGCTGGGACTCGAACCCACAACCTTCTTGCTGTGAGGGGACAGTGCTGACCACTGCACCACCGTGCCGCCCTAAACCAATGATTTATATGTTAAAACTTACATAGAACTCGTGCTCATTCAACATTTACAACACTTCCAAACCAGATGGAAGAGACAGCAAGTGTGTCCAACTACAACAAAAAACTGTCTTATGACAGGTTAATGCATATATTGTTAAAAATTCATAGTAACACAGATGGTGTGCATCAAAATTACTTGCATTATTCTCTGCTTATGCTTCTTTTTCATCATGGTGTCTTCACAAAATATTTTCAACCATAAAATGTAGCCATTTAAAAACACTTGGCGCAGCCGCTCAAGAGAAACAATAGAAACACAAATCCAAACACCAGGAACTCAACAGTCACAACAAAACAACATATATTGGCATTATTCTATGTAATATGACACACTTTATAATTTTTTTTTCTTTCTTCAATTCTGAATCCGTCATTCTAGACGTGCTTTGGGAAAACTTCTTCTCACTGAAGCCCGATAGAGCACATCTGAATGGGAGAGGTGAATGGTAAAGGCTTCTGCAGCTCAATGCTGCCACCTGCAGGTAAAAGCTGATTTCACCGTCTCGCAGGTCTTCAGTCATATTTCATCCTCTTCTACATGGTCAGCATTCCAAATCCCTCTCTATCCATCCTACGTATCACACTTAACTGTGTATCATATCATTTATCAGGAAACCTTTGCCCTTTATTCCAAACCGCTATCTGTCTTCATCCTCCACCCATTCATCACCCCCCATCCCCCTAAACCTTCATGCTCCGACCATTTTTCTTCATCTCTTTTACCGTTTCACTCTCTCCTCTGACACCTCTCTCCCCATAAAACCTGCGATGTGCTGTGAATCGTTCAAAACAGAGAACGTGAATCGTGGAAGTTTTGTTTGGGATTTTTTTTGTTTTTGTTGCAAGTTTCCATCAAGTGAATCCATTTGTTAAATGTCGTACTCGTGAAAACATTTCTGTGCTGTAATATATGAACAAAATCACACACACAAAAAAAAAATCATATTTGACCATGTTTTCTCCCAGCTACTGTGACATTAGTTTTTAGAATGATGACGTGTTCACCGCCAAAAGAGCGCAGGACCCCTTTGGCTCAGAGCGTCGACGATCACCCCTTGAATTATCAGCAAAGTGATCAAAATTATTTCTTACATTTCACCACTAAAGCCGCCACATAGAATGACATGAATTTACTTCTCCAAGAAATCTCCTCTCCCACGTTGTAAGCTCATATTTAGCACAGATAGTAGTGGTGGGAATGTTAACAGGGTTTTCAGGCCAAATATGTCAGTTGTGGAGGTGTTTGATTTTCCCTGTCATCGTTTGGATTTTTCCCCCTTTTGAGTCACTCATGATTATGAATCCAATCAATATGGCGGAAGCTCACGTTAGCATGCTGCCACAGATAGAAGTGGTGCTGATGCTACTTTATTGCTACATATAAGAATGGTGCCAATGTTAGCTCGCTGCCACAGATAGGAGTGACGCCAATGCTAGCTTGCTACTTCAGATAAATTTGGAGTTAATGTTAGCTTGCTGCCACGGACAGGAGTGGTTGTAAAGCTAGCTTACTGCCACAGATGAATATGGCGCTAATGATAATGTTAATGTGTTTGTTGCCACAGATAGGAGTGATGCTAATGTTAGCAGGCTGCCACAGATAGGAGTTGTGCTAATGCGAACTTGCTGGTACAGGTAAGAATGGTACTATTGTTAGCTTGCTGCCACAGATAGGAGTGATGCTGATGTCAGCTTGCTGCAACAGGTAATTGTAGAGTTAATTTTAGCTTTACAGATAGGATTTGTGCTAATGCTAGCTTTCTACTTCAGATAAATTTGGAGTCAATGTTAGCTTGCTGCTACGGACAGGAATGGTGCTAAGACTAGCTTGCTGCCAAAGATGACTATTGAGCGAATGTTAACTTGCTGCCTCAGATAGGAGTGATGCTAATTTTTGCTTGCTGCCACAAATAGGAGTGGTGCTAAGGCTAGTTCGCTGCTACAGATGAGAATGGTACTCATGTTAGCTTGCAGCCACAGACTGGAGGTGGGCTAATGATTGCTTCCTGTTCCAGATAATAATGGTGCTAACATAAGCTTGCTGCTACAGACAGGTGTGATGCTAATATTTGCTTGCTGCCACAGATAGGAGTGGTGCTAATGTTAGCTTGTTGCTACAGACAGGAATGGTGCTAATGTTGGTTGGCCCTTGAATGCAATATTTTCAGCGTGGGAAATGTTGATTTTTCATGTAAGAATTTGGGAACGTCTCACTTTTCATTTGCTCATGAATGCTTGATCAGCCCAGCCAATGCAGAGAAGCTCAGTTTTGCTGCTTTTATCTGCGCTGTCACTCTCTCAGTTTAGTAACAGCGAAGACCAAATACTGACAAAAACCCGAGGCCATAGATCGCTCCATTGCAACCTTAAGCCTCAGCGAAAACGGACATGTTTACTTAATTGCTACGACTGATTAAATTTAGTGATGTTGTTAAACAATACAAGGAAAAACAAAAGTTTTGCATCATAAAAGTTGCAGTATTTAACGATAGGACAGTGATAAAAAAAAAGTTTAAAAAAAGTTGTGCAATTAAATGTGAAACAAATCCAAAAAAATACAATCTCATATATTGATAATAAAACCTTTCAAAAAAAAGATACATAAATAATATTGAAGTCTCCAGGGAGGGCCCAACCCCAGGGGTCCATTGTAAAAAGCAGGTCCAACTAACACTTTTGTCCTCAGATGGTAAAGTCTGGGTTTTCAGTTTTTTTGCATGCACTACAAACCTAAAAAGCCAACATGAAAAGAGCCCCAATACTTTGATTCACCATGGCAGCCGTGGACGAAAAGCTCTGCATACTTTATCCCTCTGGAAGTAGAACTCCTCCTCAGTAGATCGTTGCTGCAGTGGTGAAGGATCGAGAGACAACTGCTGCTCATCACTGACATCCTCCACCAAAGGACGAGTCACGTTCGGCAAAAAACTTCATTTTTATAGTTCAAGATAAACTAGCCTAGATTTTGATTCAGACAGACGGTTATACTCTGCTTGACTTGGACTGAATGAGGAAATGAAACAGCCTTTCTGGCTGTAAGAGGAAGGAGACAGATGAACTCCAGGCTCCTGACTAGGTTACCATAGTAATGGGCTCAAAGCACAACTTTCCAGTCTTTCTGAACTGGGCTGCAGTGTCTCTTCTTTTTCCAGGTTTGCATTAACTTCCTTTCTAAAAAAGAAAACCCAGAACTGACCTCATTTCAGGGGGAACAGACTCAGGGTTTTTAATAAACCTGCTTCCTGAAAAAAGCCCCTGGGCAACAGCCCTCAAAACAAAACCCTAAACCCCTTAGCCTCCAAGGCCCTACTGTCTCAAATCCCCCCCCCCCCCAACACACACCCCCGTTCATGTAAAAGTCAATCAGCACGACACTGCAGGGAATCGAACCCCGTCCCAGTAAACCAGGAGTACCGTTACCAGCGTCTTTTACTTTTTGATGCTACATGAAAGGAAGCAAAACCTGCATTCCACCAGCATGAGAGAGAGATTTATCCAAATGTTTCAGATCATAAATGAACTCAGCAACGCTTCAAGTGACCAGAGTTCAGGTAAGACCACTCTTACTGGAACCACCAGCAGTACTACTGGTCATACTGGTCCTGTGGTATACAGCTCAAGACTGCAGGTCTGATTATTGGAGCCAATTTAGCTTCTGCTTCTAAATGCTGTTGGAATGCAGGAAAAAGAAACCTTGTAAACCCGCCCCCCCCACTGTGCCCCCCCCCCCTTACCAACTCCTGTCCCTCACCAAGACTCTGACCGTCTCAAAATCATCATTTACCAACTATCAAGTACATCTGTATAATCCAAATCTTTTTTTAATCCAGTCACCTGCTCAATAATCCACAAACTTCAATCTGCCCCCCGTCCCTCACCTAGACTCTTACTGCCCCCCCCCCCGTTCCACTCCTCTACCGCCTCACTTACGTGGGAGGACAGTTTTAAAACGTTTGACTCTCACAGCCTTCCTTCTGTTGGAGGCTTGGGTGCTTAACTGAAGGCGTTTCTCTTTACGAAACGCCCAGTAAACCGTCACCCTCCAGTCCCTCTCCTCCCTGCTGTTAAAACCTCTGTCCGTAACCTTCAGCCTCTTCTCCCTGCGATGCTCCCAAATCATTTTCTGCCTCCATTCCCTCTCCTCCCTCTGTCTCATTCTCTCTTCTTCCTGCAGCCTCTCCTGTCTTACCGTTTCCTCTCGGCGGAGGATGGCCTGTCTCAGCCTCGCCTGTTTCATCAAGGCACTTTTGCCCACCTCACCCCTCTGTCTAACTAACTCCTCCCTCATCTTCCTCCCCCACACCCTCCCCTCAGCCATCTCCTGCTCTAACCTCTCCCTCTCCAAACAGGTATCCCTCCTCTCTCTGTACCTTTCCTTTATCCTCCTTTCTTCCTCCTCTGCCTTTCTTACCGTTTCCTCTTCTTCCCTTCTCAGCCGCTCTGTCTCCACCATCTTTGCTCTGCTCCCTCTGGAGCTCTCCCTGATTCTCTGCCTCTCCTCCTCCTCCTCAGCCTCCTCCACCATCTTCCACCACTCCTTCCCCATCGTCTCTCTGCTTGCTTTCCTGTTAAATTCAAAACAACTTCATTCACCCACGTCTAAATACCGACGTGCCCCAAGAAACCCATTCAAATTGACAGCTACCTAATAAATACACAATCATATGTAAACATCAACTCTCACATCAGCAACAATAAAATCACAATCCTTCAACAACTCAGCTGAACTCTGTCTCTCCACACTGACCTTCTGTTACCTGCCTCCTTCTGCTGCCGTTCACTCCTCCTCTGCTTGTGAACTCTAGAAAAATGAGAATATGAACTCACCATCAAATTGAAGCAGCACTTCATAGTTTTGCTATTGCGTTTATTTCAATGTCTCAAACCAGCAGATGACCTCTGACCCCAAAACCTCAACTTTCTCTGCACTCGGAAGAAACTAAAGACTACGATGGTTTCTAGTGAACTTCATCCACATTCCTCCATCATTTATTAGCTCTGATAATAGGAGGAGACTTTAATACAGCGTTACAGCAGCAGTAGATCCGTCCAGCGTGACAGGAGATAAACATCCTGGAGCTTCACTACCACAACAATACATGGACGACCTTGACCTTGGAGACACCTGACCTCTCCAGACACATTAAAACAGTATAAACTTCCTCCTCAACCTTCCGGGAATCTTTAACAAGGACTGATTCCTTCACACCTCCATCACACCAAGTAGCCACCATAGTAGCTGAAATAAAATTCGACAGCAAATCATCTTAATGTTGGGGGGGGGGGGGCGTTTTTACCAAATAATAACAACAGTTAATCACCAAGTAAAAAGCATGTTTCCAGCTAAAGTCGACCCACTCATGCTAGGCTGACTGGCTTTCAACAGCAGTCCCGGGGCAGGAAGGCTAATTCAGCCTAGCCTAGCACGGTGGAACCTTAGCCTGGTAAGAAGCAGGAGGGTCTGGTCTCACCGCTCTGAAGCTCCCCGTGGGTCGCTGAAGGCGCCGAAGCTCCGAAAAACTCTGGGAAACTCCTTCAATGAATCCCCTGAAACTTTCTGTGGGTCCTCCCGCGGTCAGTGACTCCCAGCGGATCAGGTGAAGTGACCGTTGATGACGCGCTGCCTCCTTTTATACTTCAGTCATCTCAGGATGGGCGGGGCTGTGAGGGAGCGCCTGGTTGCTAGGTGCGTCAGAACTGTTGTTTTTTAATTCTCCTGTCTGGATTGATGTTTCATTCAATATCAATCTATGTAATTACTATTAATTAAAAGAATACCATTAAATCTTCCTGGAAAAAAGATGAAACAATTATATATCAGAATGGAAACTGGCTGAATTGAATAAAGAAAAACGACGTCTCAAGGCGGTTTCCCTCTGAACGCGCGCGCTACCGAGTTGCGGGGCTTAGTTTGCGCTCATGTGACGTCACAGCGCGCCCACATACACAAGGAACGGACTTCCCCCGCGCAGCCTGCGCCATGCGCGTTCAGTGTGAAACCGCCTTGACACGGAGTCGTGCCCATGAGCGCTTCTGCGCATGCCGGGCGTTTCTGGTTGGCTGACAGACGGACACGTGGGTCACGTTACCAGCATTGTTAGTTTTGATTGGTTAAAACCACACGTGCTCTGCTTTCACGGAACGAAAAAAAGAGAAAAAAAAGAAAAAAAAGAAGGCAAAATCAAATTAGTGATTGTTCTTGAAATTTTCCACGTTTTGTGTCGTGTCACTCACTGTAAAGTGAAAACTGATATTTTGCTAAATAAATCATTGAGTGATACTGATGATCTGTTTTTTCATGTCTGCCTGTCTGCCTGTTGTTAGCACTGTAGTGGGCAGTTACTGTAAAAAGCAGTTTTCAAAGCATTTCCAGGGGTAGCGCGGGAAGGGTGGGGCTATGGGGGCTGCAGTTGTGTGGGGAACAGACACCCAAAAACTGGAATAAAAATCACCCAAAACCGATTAAAAACCGTCAAACTTTGTCTGCCGCGCACCAAGACTTTGAAGCCACTTTGATGTTGAAGGCAAATGAAGTTCATGCTGGCCTGTTAAACTCAAATGTTCTGTTTTTTTGTTTTTTTTTTTAAGAATCTGCATTTTATGATTCCCCCAGGGGTGCCCTGGGTGGTCACAGCAACAAGGATCCGGGTTCAAGTCCCGGCTCGGGCACGGGATCTTTCTGTGAGGAGTCTGCATGTTCTCCCTGGATGCAGGGTTACTTTTGGCTCCTAGAGTTTTGAAAAGAGAGTTTCAGTACCATGGAGAGGAGGAGAGCTGCACGTTTCACTCAAGAGGAACAAACCATAATCCTTCACAAACATGAGGAAAATAAATCAGGAAGGAGAGCTGCAACAAACACCAGTGAATGTGTGAATTAACATTTTACATTCCAGCTCTTCCATCATTCAGGGACAGGGAGATCTGACACTCATCACCTTTGACAGATTCGGAATGAATGGATGGCGAAGATGATGGCAGATTTATTATTGGTGACATCAATATTTGTGTCATTCTTTATGAATTCATAAATGTTGTGAGGAAACAGCGTGAGACAAAATCAGAGAGAGTCTGACTGGGATCCATCTCACTGGAAACGTACGTACATTCCTCTGACTGGCAAATCTAAATAACTTCCTCCACAGAAAAAATCAAATCAAATCAGTATTGTTCATGGAGGTCCTGGTCAGGAAACACCACGGGGCTTCATCTGTCACAGACCCTCCCCCGATCTACGTACCGATGTCAAATTATCGGTGGATGAACGGTGACGACATCGTCCACGAGAACCGACTGGTCAGTGGGCGGGGCTAGCGTGTGTTTTGACCTCCTGTCTGCTCTCTTGACCTCCTCCAGAGCAGGTCAGGTCTGCAGCATATGTAACCACAGTCATATGCTTTACTCAAAGTCTGCCATCTTTGTAGTCCAGAAATGGTCCTGATGTTCCCTCACTAACCCTCCCATCCAGGGGTGAAAGTGGCTTCAAAGTCTTGGTGCGCGGCAGACAAAGTTTGACGGTTTTTAATCGGTTTTGGGTGATTTTTATTCCAGTTTTCGGGTGTCTGTTCCCCACACAACTGCAGCCCCCATAGCCCCACCCTTCCCGCGCTACCCCTGGAAATGCTTTGAAAACTGCTTTTTACAGTAACTGCCCACTACAGTGCTAACAACAGGCAGACAGGCAGACATGAAAAAACAGATCATCAGTATCACTCAATGATTTATTTAGCAAAATATCAGTTTTCACTTTACAGTGAGTGACACGACGCAAAACGTGGAAAATTTCAAGAACAATCACTAATTTGATTTTGCCCTCTGTTTTGTTTTCTTTCTCTTTTTTTCGTTCCGTGAAAGCAGAGCGCGTGTGGTTTTAACCAATCAAAACTAACAATGCTGGTAACGTGACCCACGTGTCCGTCTGTCAGCCAACCAGAAACGCCCGGCATGCGCAGAAGCGCTCATGGGCACGACTCCGTGTCAAGGCGGTTTCACACTGAACGCGCATGGCGCAGGCTGCGCGGGGGAAGTCCGTTCCTTGTGTATGTGGGCGCGCTGTGACGTCACATGAGCGCAAACGAAGCCCCGCAACTCGGTAGCGCGCGCGTTCAGAGGGAAACCGCCTTGAGACGTCGTTTTTCTTTATTCAATTCAGCCAGTTTCCATTCTGATATATAATTGTTTCATCTTTTTTCCAGGAAGATTTAATGGTATTCTTTTAATTAATAGTAATTACATAGATTGATATTGAATGAAACATCAATCCAGACAGGAGAATTAAAAAACAACAGTTCTGACGCACCTAGCAACCAGGCGCTCCCTCACAGCCCCGCCCATCCTGAGATGACTGAAGTATAAAAGGAGGCAGCGCGTCATCAACGGTCACTTCACCTGATCCGCTGGGAGTCACTGACCGCGGGAGGACCCACAGAAAGTTTCAGGGGATTCATTGAAGGAGTTTCCCAGAGTTTTTTGGAGCTTCGGCGCCTTCAGCGACCCACGGGGAGCTTCAGAGCGGTGAGACCAGACCCTCCTGCTTCTTACCAGGCTAAGGTTCCACCGTGCTAGGCTAGGCTGAATTAGCCTTCCTGCCCCGGGACTGCTGTTGAAAGCCAGTCAGCCTAGCATGAGTGGGTCGACTTTAGCTGGAAACATGCTTTTTACTTGGTGATTAACTGTTGTAATTATTTGGTAAAAACGCCCCCCCCCCCAACATTAAGATGATTTGCTGTCGAATTTTATTTCAGCTACTATGGTGGCTACTTGGTGTGATGGAGGTGTGAAGGAATCAGTCCTTGTTAAAGATTCCCGGAAGGTTGAGGAGGAAGTTTATACTGTTTTAATGTGTCTGGAGAGGTCAGGTGTCTCCAAGGTCAAGGTCGTCCATGTATTGTTGTGGTAGTGAAGCTCCAGGATGTTTATCTCCTGTCACGCTGGACGGATCTACTGCTGCTGTAACGCTGTATTAAAGTCTCCTCCTATTATCAGAGCTAATAAATGATGGAGGAATGTGGATGAAGTTCACTAGAAACCATCGTAGTCTTTAGTTTCTTCCGAGTGCAGAGAAAGTTGAGGTTTTGGGGTCAGAGGTCATCTGCTGGTTTGAGACATTGAAATAAACGCAATAGCAAAACTATGAAGTGCTGCTTCAATTTGATGGTGAGTTCATATTCTCATTTTTCTAGAGTTCACAAGCAGAGGAGGAGTGAACGGCAGCAGAAGGAGGCAGGTAACAGAAGGTCAGTGTGGAGAGACAGAGTTCAGCTGAGTTGTTGAAGGATTGTGATTTTATTGTTGCTGATGTGAGAGTTGATGTTTACATATGATTGTGTATTTATTAGGTAGCTGTCAATTTGAATGGGTTTCTTGGGGCACGTCGGTATTTAGACGTGGGTGAATGAAGTTGTTTTGAATTTAACAGGAAAGCAAGCAGAGAGACGATGGGGAAGGAGTGGTGGAAGATGGTGGAGGAGGCTGAGGAGGAGGAGGAGAGGCAGAGAATCAGGGAGAGCTCCAGAGGGAGCAGAGCAAAGATGGTGGAGACAGAGCGGCTGAGAAGGGAAGAAGAGGAAACGGTAAGAAAGGCAGAGGAGGAAGAAAGGAGGATAAAGGAAAGGTACAGAGAGAGGAGGGATACCTGTTTGGAGAGGGAGAGGTTAGAGCAGGAGATGGCTGAGGGGAGGGTGTGGGGGAGGAAGATGAGGGAGGAGTTAGTTCGACAGAGGGGTGAGGTGGGCAAAAGTGCCTTGATGAAACAGGCGAGGCTGAGACAGGCCATCCTCCGCCGAGAGGAAACGGTAAGACAGGAGAGGCTGCAGGAAGAAGAGAGAATGAGACAGAGGGAGGAGAGGGAATGGAGGCAGAAAATGATTTGGGAGCATCGCAGGGAGAAGAGGCTGAAGGTTACGGACAGAGGTTTTAACAGCAGGGAGGAGAGGGACTGGAGGGTGACGGTTTACTGGGCGTTTCGTAAAGAGAAACGCCTTCAGTTAAGCACCCAAGCCTCCAACAGAAGGAAGGCTGTGAGAGTCAAACGTTTTAAAACTGTCCTCCCACGTAAGTGAGGTGGTAGAGGAGTGGAACGGGGGGGGGGCAGTAAGAGTCTATGTGAGGGACGGGGGGCAGATTGAAGTTTGTGGATTATTGAGCAGGTGACTGGATTAAAAAAAGATTTGGATTATACAGATGTACTTGATAGTTGGTAAATGATGATTTTGAGACGGTCAGAGTCTTGGTGAGGGACAGGAGTTGGTAAGGGGGGGGGGGCACAGTGGGGGGGGGGGGGTTTACAAGGTTTCTTTTTCCTGCATTCCAACAGCATTTAGAAGCAGAAGCTAAATTGGCTCCAATAATCAGACCTGCAGTCTTGAGCTGTATACCACAGGACCAGTATGACCAGTAGTACTGCTGGTGGTTCCAGTAAGAGTGGTCTTACCTGAACTCTGGTCACTTGAAGCGTTGCTGAGTTCATTTATGATCTGAAACATTTGGATAAATCTCTCTCATGCTGGTGGAATGCAGGTTTTGCTTCCTTTCATGTAGCATCAAAAAGTAAAAGACGCTGGTAACGGTACTCCTGGTTTACTGGGACGGGGTTCGATTCCCTGCAGTGTCGTGCTGATTGACTTTTACATGAACGGGCGGGGGGGGTGGGGGGGGGGGGTAAGAAGGGAGGTCTACATGGTGTTGAGCCCTCATCATGGTGGGTGTTACTCTCAAAGACCCTTTTCAGTTCCCACATTGGTTAAAGGTTTGTAGTTTTATTATGTAGTTTTTGAACATCAAAAATTGGTGACATTCACTTTGGTTGAGAGAAATGCAACGTCTTTTTCTGTGACAGTGCAGCAGTGTTTTGATGGAGACTGAGTCAGACACTGACTCTCAGCTGGTGTCACTGGCTTGTCAATGTTGTCAATGTTGCATCAAAGATTAAGAAATACTTTGCCTTTTTTGTTGCATCAAACCATGAAGCTTGTCCTCAATTTAAGGTAAAAATGGTCAATTTGGACACACTTGAGTGACTGCAAATGTCAACATCACGAAAGTGTCTCTCTGCTACTTTGAGTCAAAGCTTACTGTGTGTGTGTGTGTGTGTGTGCGTGTGTGTGTGTACTTGTATGACTCCAACGTTTATTAGTCTGCACGTGTTCTTTCAGATCTGGTCGACCCTGGTAAATATGCCTGATAGGAGCAGCAGCTCAGTCTGGTGAGAAGTTGAACTTTTTTCCACCGGAATCTGCAGAGAGGAAAAGAGAAGCATGTTTCACTTGGTTCGGCCATATTTGATAGTGTGAAATCAGGATGCTGCTCTGATGGCCCTCCCCCCTGCTGTGATCGCTGTTTGAGGTCTGGTTCGGGGGAATTCATCCCTCCTGTTCTCTCTGGTGCTGCTGTGGACTGATTATTCCCCACTTTTCCATTTAAACGGTCCAAAACACTTTTAAATCAACCATCACTTTAGATGAGACTCTCGCAAACATTCGTTGATGGAGCCGGCAGGTCTGGACTGAACGCTCGTCACGAGCTTCAGTTTATAATCAATAAATAGTACAAGTGGCTTTTTTTTTTTTTTTATAGAGGTACGCAACGGTAACTAAGGAAACCAAGGCTCTTTTTCCTGGTCACTTGAACTAGAACTTCTTGATGTGGAGATGAGTTTTCACTGCAGCTCATCCATTTACTGCTCAGTGACATTCAACACAGAGAAGCACTTTAGAGTTCCATGGTGAATTTGTACTCAAGGAGCCCCAAAATACTGTTCAATAGTTCTGTTGACTTTGTTCTCCCAGCATGAGTATTAGTACTAGTAGTATTTATATCAGTATTCTTAATACTGTACTAGCATTAACATCAGCATCCTGTTTCCAGCACATAACGTCTCATTTAGGCTAAAGTTGATTGCTTGAGGAACCTGTCAGTGTTGTTATTGGTAGCTAGTTGTTGTTGTTGTTTGCCATCTTTCTCCTTCCAGCCTGTTCACATCTGTCATTCTCTCCTCCTTTCTCTCTCTGTCCCTCTCTCTCCTTCTGTCCATCTGTCTTCCTCTATTATCTGTCTTTGTCTCTGTCCAGCTCTCCTGCTCTCGTTCCCCCCAACCGGTCAAAGCAGAAGGCCGTCCCCATGGATCTGCTCGCCGTTCCCGCCTGTGAAAAGGAAGGTTTTTGTCAATGCAGTTGGAAGATGTGCCTGCTGATGGAGAATTGTTGCCCCCCCCACACCCCCCCCCCCCCCCACACACACACACACACTGACAATATAAACATTTAAGGTGCCTCCCAATTCACCAGGACCAATTTGGATTCAGTATCTTGCTCAAGGACTCCATGTCAGAACTTAAAGCATGTTGAGGTTGTTGGTCTGAACACAAATAATTATTCATAGAGGTTGTTGACCTGGTAACGGTGTTGGCCTGGTAACGTGTTGGCTTGGTAACGGTGATGGCCTGGTAACGGTGTTGGCCTGGTAACGGTGTTGGCCTGGTAACGGTGTGTCATTCATATGTAAACTAATGTAATGACCACATGTTTAGCTTAGCTCAACTATTCTATGTGTGCTGGTTTCCAGTAATAATGATAATAATAGGGTGTTAGAGTCAAACGTTTTAAAACATTCCTCCCACGTAAGTGAGGTTTCTTTTTCCTGCATTCCAACAGCATTTAGAAGCAGAAGCTAAATTGGCTCCAATAATCAGACCTGCAGTCTTGAGCTGTATACCACAGGACCAGTATGACCAGTAGTACTGCTGGTGGTTCCAGTAAGAGTGGTCTTACCTGAACTCTGGTCACTTGAAGCGTTGCTGAGTTCATTTATGATCTGAAACATTTGGATAAATCTCCCTCTCATGCTGGTGGAATGCAGGTTTTGCTTCCTTTCATGTAGCATCAAAAAGTAAAAGACGCTGGTAACGGTACTCCTGGTTTACTGGGACGGGGTTCGATTCCCTGCAGTGTCATGCTGATTGACTTTTACATGAACGGGCGGGGGGGGTGGGGGGGTGAGTGATTCTTTCAGGTATCGAATCACTGGCGTTACCTGACTCTGGGGTCACCTGGGGTTCATCAAGCGGTGTTATGTGACGTTGTGTTTATACTGTGTGGATGATTCCTTCAGACCTGCCCTTCATCAGTGTGTGTAAGTCGGACCTGAGAGGTGGCGCCTTTTCACTGACAGTCCCATGTTTCCTCTCTCTTGGACGCCACCTATTTTTGTCCAGCCTGCAGGTGTGGTAACGGGGAGGCTCTGGGATTGTTATGTTATTGGTTGTCTTTTGCCAGCTTCAGACTTTCTGAATGCTCTGATGTTGAGCCAGCAAGGATGTTGTTACATTGGAATCTGCAGGATGGTGGAGTGTATTTTACTGAAAAAACAACACACACACACACACACACACACACACACACACACACACACACACACACACACACACACACACACACACACACACACACACACACACACACACACACACACACACACACACACGCCAAGGTGAGGCTCTCTCTTTCAGGCCAGTGTGAGCCCAGCTCTGGTGGAAGGGCCTGTTTCTAAGGCCACTCAGTCAATATTTGATCAGATTTAATCAGCGGACGGGATTTGCTCTCTGTTTCTCTTTCCTCTGTTTCAACCAGGGTTCAGTGGCAGCAAGATTTTGTGACTTCTTCCACAAACGCCTCAACTTCTGCCTCGTCTTTTTCCTCCCATACAAAGGTGCGTCACGGGGGCACTTGATAACGCACCCACTGATGCTTACCAGGCACATGAAAAACCGGGCTTCTTGTCTGTCTCCTACATAAACTTGTGTCACAAAAGCTAGTATGACAGGTGCTCACAGGCTCATGCAGCTGCCGAAGCCTCCTTCTCATTCTGTGCATGTTTTTCAGCATCTGACATGGATACGAACACCATTGGCCTCCCAGTCCAGTCTGTCAAGGCTCTCCCAAGTCCAAAAGAAGAAGAGTCAGCTGATGTCTCTTGTTGGTTAGTGAGGGGCCAGCACTTGTGGGGTTCTCAGTTCCTCTTTCAGTCTGCTCGATGGGGCAGGAACCTTCTGAGATAGTTGGCCACTCCCATCAGTCTTCATCCCCGTCATCAGTAGCCTCGGGCATCTCTTTGATTGCGCTGATCTTGCCTGGGTCCCGCGTGACATCATCTGCTGAGATTCAGTGGCCCAGGAACAGAAGACCATCCTAGAAAACTCTTTGATGTTTCACTGTCTAATGCAAGCGTTTCTTCCTGCAGCCTCTTTAGGACCTGACTCAGTCTCATTTTGTGAGCCATGTTCTCTCCGTCAAGCAATCGTCCAACAGCACATTGACAAGCAACACTGGAAACGTTTCGGCGCGGATGAGATCCCAAACAGTAGGAAGTTTAGTGCATGTCGCCCGGACAGGATGAGCTTTCGCCATGATGTCTCTCTCCAAACCCACTTGTTTATCTTAAATATATCAAGTCCACGCACAGCCGTATTTGTGTTTTCCCTTGAGGGTGGGGCAGCGCTGTGGAGTCGACAGGGCACGTGGTGCAGCGTTCAGCTCCAGTCCAATGGTGCAGGGCTCCTTTCGTACCCTAAACCTGAAAATACAGCGGGGCACTGAACTTTGCCGTCCTCCTTTTGAGCTTCCACTGTGGAGACGCTGTATCAGCTGCAGGGACTTTTTAGCAGGGAGACTCAGGAGGGTCTGGTCTCACCGCTCTGAAGCTCCCCGTGGGTCGCTGAAGGCGCCGAAGCTCCGAAAAACTCTGGGAAACTCTTTCAATGAATCCCCTGAAACTTTCTGTGGGTCCTCCTGCGGTCAGTGACTCCCAGCGGATCAGGCGAAGTGACCGTTGATGACGCGCTGCCTCCTTTTATACTTTAGTCATCTCAGGATGGGCGGGGCTGTGAGGGAGCGCCTGGTTGCTAGGTGCGTCAGAACTGTTGTTTTTTAATTCTCCTGTCTGGATTGAGGTCTCATTTAATATTAATCATTAATATATGGTAAAGTAAATTGGCGATAAATATTCCTAAATCAAAATCAATATTTAAATGTACAAAGCATATGAATGTAAAAAAAAAAATCCATGCAGTTCAATAATAAATTGTTTTTGTTTAAAAAGCATTTATTTTACATGGAAAACTAAAAATGATACCTCTAGAAATGTGACAGTTGTACTGTTTGAAAAAAGAGACTTTAAATTCAGTGAGGACTGTGTCAGATTAAATTAACTCATTAACAGAACGGTGACTTGATTGGTCTGATATTGGTTTCAGGAAGCAAAGGAAGTTCTCAGTCTCTTCTGATCAGACAGACACACAACTCTTCCAACAAATGATCACTTTTATTTTTTTTTACTTCTTGAAAGTTGTATCCAGTTGGTATAAAACAGAGTGTAGTCTATACTTTAACATCTAGAATTACACAACAGGACAGATGACACATGAGACAGGAACAGAGTAAAAAACAAAGTGTGGACAGACAACAAATGTGAGAAGTGAAGACAAAGTTAGATTTACAAGTGGACAAAATAAAAGGATTATTAATCTGAATGCGTTTCTGAATGTGACGCCTCTCAAGGGTTTGTTCAGTTGTCGTCGAAGTGCCAACCCTGTCAAGAGCCCAACTCCTAACGGCCAGAACAAATATTCAACTCTGACAATAAATAACATTCATTCAGTGCAACACAACTTACATAAAAAACACAAAATACTAAACTGACAGTGACCTTAAATGGAGTTGCAAACCACCTTCAGTGGCTCATTAATGTCCATGACAGATCTGAATTATTCCAGGTGTGATGCATCAAGATGACCACGAAGGCATCACCTGGTCATTGCTCCACTGGGATACGGAGGAGAGCCTGATGAAGCAGAGGGGGTGAAGATTCTTCTCCCCCAGCTTTCATGCGTGTTATTTGGACTTTTACATGATTAATCCCAGTAAAAAACATGAACACGCAAAATAAGACTTAACTTTGATTCGGTTTGTTATTGGAAAGGTGAAGGTACCGCACTGGTTAACGTCATTAAACCGACTGTGATCGCAGCTGGTCACTGTGTCGGAGCAGGTGTGTGTATCAGGGCCAGGTATTGTAGATACTGGCTATGGATCAAGATGTACACAAACTGGGTTGTCATGGTGATTTTTTTTTTGTGGTATCAAAATAACAATGACCTCTTGACCTTTAGGCACTTGTGAAAATCGAGGTTAGGATTGGGGGAGGAGGAATGCATTATTTCAGAGAGTTTTTCCATAGATGACGTGTGTGTGTGTGTGTGTGTGTGTGTGTGTGTATTTGTGTACTATGTCTGAGCCAG
Source organism: Aulostomus chinensis (assembly GCF_037954235.1). NCBI lineage: Eukaryota > Metazoa > Chordata > Actinopteri > Syngnathiformes > Aulostomidae > Aulostomus > Aulostomus chinensis. The sequence continues at coordinate 15,810,353 of NC_141337.1, read as the reverse complement.
CTGCAGTTCCTCCAGCCCATGCCTGCCCAGGTGATATCTGGCCAGGTCTTTCCTGGTAACCAATCCAACCACCTGTAGAGGGTCACAAAGGCGTAGTCAGAATAATCCCCATCCTCCCACCATCAGTTATGTGTGAGCACATTTGTTTGAAGACAAGAACACAAAGGAGGCGTGAGAAGAACACCAGTTACCCTGTTCTCATCATCCACCACCACCAGGTGTCGGAGTCCCAGTGCTCTGACCAGCTTAAACACTCGGGGCAGAGAGGTTTCCTGCAAACAAACCGCCTCATTTAAGGTGTGGTTTACAACTTTGTGACTTATTTCAAGTCATATTGATGAAATTAAAGTCAGATCAGTGCACAATGTGTCCGTCGTGTGTTTTACCTGTGGTACAGTGTAGGGTGTTGGGTTCATGAACTCAGAGAGGTCCATCATACACTCCCTCTCATCCTGGGAAACGTGGATGCTCTGGATTGGGGGGAAGCGGGGGTAGGCGTCCCTGAAGTCCTTCAGCTGGAGCTTCCTCTGGCTCAGTCTGGACCGGGCTAATTCCACAAACACCTGAAAGGAGAGAGCAGGATGCATCACCAGTGAGGAGTCTGAAGACAGAACACACGAACAGCGGGCAACGTCCTGGTCCTCTGACTGATCTCACCTTGTGCTTCAGGAGAACGATGAGCTGAGAGCGAAGGATGAGGCCACAGAGTTTTGCTGGCTGAGCAGGAGAGAAGAGCAAAAGAGGGAGGGATCATTGTTGGCTTCAGAACCAGAGCCACCCTGACCCCGACACCACGTACTTCATTGTGGTGCGACTTTACTGCTGATTTGAAGAGAAACAGCAGCTGAAACCAGCTGATCTGCTGCTCTGCGTGCTGTGTTTACCGCTGCTGATTGATTCAGGTCCCAATCCTCATATTCCAAAGCACCATATTTGAATTCCAAATACGGGTCATAAAAATTTGTAGTGACTGTCCTCTACTGGTTGAAAGTCATCAAAAGTAATTCTTTGCTTAAAATTACGCCTTAAGTTAAGCTCAATTCAAAGGAATTTACTAACTTTTACTATTATCATTGTGCTAAGCTAAGTAGCAGTAAGTTGGTCCTGTGGCTTTTCCCTTTAAGCCCCAACACACTTTTAAATGTGCCACACGTATTTGGAGAGGAGTTTTAGAGCCTTTTAAGCCACAGTGGATCCGAGCAGGTCTTTAATCTGTTACATCATACCTCATCACCACCAGCACCCTGCACCACCACAGGGAAACCATTGTGATTGGTGGAAGTGTTGCTCAGGACGTCCACGATAGTTCCCACCTTCTCTATCTTGTTCAAGCAGGTGACTGGTGAACTCATCACTTCTCTAGAAATAGAGGACAGTGAGGATGGTGATGGTGAGAAACCCAGTTGGTGATACACGTCACAGTTCTCTTACACGACACACCCATGGGTGGATGTGATCAAGATGCTCTGAGGTTTTTCCATCGATAAGCAGGAACCTACCTGGCAGTCAGCCAGTGGGAGGTGGCAGGAGCCTCCCAGTGCAGGAAGGGAACACTCTGCAGTTTAATGTGGATGTCGTACAGACCCTGAATCAGGAGAACACACACACACGTACTTATATCTTTGTGAGGACTTTCATTGATGTAATACATTCCTGAGCCCCTCTTCCTAACCCTAACCATCTCTACTGCCTGCCTGACCCTAACCTTGACCCTAAACTTAACCTTGACCCTAAACCTAACCATCTCTATTGCCTGCCTGACCCTAACCTTGACCCTAAACTTAACCATCTCTACTGCCTGCCTGACCCTAACCTTGACCCTAAACCTAACCATCTCTATTGCCTGCCTGACCCTAACCTTGACCCTAAACCTAACCATCTCTACTGCCTGCCTGACCCTAACCTTGACCCTAAACCTCACCATCTCTACTGCCTGCCTGACCCTAACCTTGACCCTAAACCTAACCAGAACCTGATTCTAACCTTGACACTAAAACCAAGTCTTGACCTTTGAAGATGTGAAGACCGGCTAAAATGTCCTCACTTTCCAAAAATGTCCTCGCTCTGTTGTTAAATATGTATTCTAGTCCTCAATATGTAGCAAGTACAAGAACACACACACTTCTATCTGGCGGCTGTTTGAGTTTGCCATGTTGGTTTTTGATGGGAACACCACCACCCCCATGTTGGGGGCCAAAACCCTTTGGTGTGTCAGTTTAGGACAGATGCATGAAGGAAGTTTCCTGTGTCCAGGCTGTTGGTCCAAACATGGGCTCTGCTCACTGTGCTGAATGCCCACACCTGTTCCCCCTGTGAGTCACTGGAGGAGGTTGGGTTAAAGTGCCGTCTTTGACGACTACCTTAGAGTGCTTGCTTTAGCTTCAGCTAAGCAGACAGACGAGACCCACGCCCTTCCTGTGTATCATGCACGTACAGAGTTCTCCCCAGGGAACTCTGTGGCCGAACCCAACCTTCATCCCAAACGTTTAGGCATCATGCTCACCTATTCAGCTGTCTACTTTTTATCCCCTGCCTCTCTTCTGAGGAGCATTGGCGGGTGCATGTCCTTCACGCACTACAGACTTATCCGAACAGTACACGCAACCTTGGGAAGGGTGACCAGCTGCCTTGCCTGAGTGAGCGTCTCACCAGACAACCCTCCTTCCTGTGGAAGTGAGGTAGAGGCAGGCTTGTTCTGAATGAAGACTGACACAATGTCAGCCCTCAATGTAGTGAGGGAGGGGAGTCTGGGGGTCCCACCCCTCCTGATAGAGACATCGCCAGTTGATGCGTTGATGTTAAAGCTTCTGATGAGGTCACACAGGGTGTGTTCTCCATAGTGAGATACTCACTCATGCTAATCAGTGAACTTCGCTTATGCAAGCAACCCTACGGTTTTTCATGTGGTTTTGGTTGGTAAAAATCGCTCCAGTGAACATCAACTGTCAGATGCACTGGACACACCGCAGCACCACCGCACACCTTCCGCCACAGGCACAGGAACTGTGTCACTTATGGAGTGTATACATCAGTCCCGTGGCTGTGAACATGACTATCATGGTGACACCCATGCCCACTTTTTTTAGCTCTTCTTCGAGGTTGTTGCTATGAGTCACCACGAGGAACCACTGATGAGCTGACTTGATTTATTCAAGATTCACCGGCTGAATCGACCACATGAGGTTGAATGTGGGTGTGTCTGGGGCGGGATGTGAGCTTGGCTTCACATGCACACGTTTCTAGGTAGACTGGTTTACATAGGACGTTTGTGCACATGGTTTTATGAATCAAGATGTTTTTGTGTTTCGTCCGTACCCCATCTACACTAAAACACAAAGTTTTATAAAAGAGGCTCCTGATCAACGCTCAAATGAACTGAGGGACAACTAAAAATAACCATCCCTGGAGCAGCCTACTCACCTGTTAATTATTTAATTCATGCAAATAAATACTGACATTTTGAATATATTTCACGTTTTCTATTGCAAGCACAGTACAAACTGGTCATCAGCCAATGAGGGAGGCCCAGTGTGGCTCAGCCCCTTTGCTCACCTCAACAAAGTAGTCTCCAACAATCTTGGCAGTCATCAAGACCAGCATGATGGGAAGACCATACGTGACGTTCCCTGTAGCCTCCACCATGATGACGGTCAAACTGAGCGTCATCCTCACAATGCCTCCTGCACAAACCACAGCATGACTTGACATTGATTGGTTAGAAGTTATATTGGAAAGATAGCAAATGGTTGACTGAATATTTAACATCTCCGCCAGAAGACTTGTGATTTTCCTGCAAAAGTCTAAAAAGAAACACTTAAATATGTTGCAGGTTGGAGGTTCAAGTTTCTTACCTAACTGAGCTGCTGCTCCGATCAAGGCGTATTTACCGGAGTCGGCCCAGATCTAAAAGAACACGTCCTGACGATTAAACACTGCAGCCAAACAAGTTATTTACACAAACTGATGCAAAGTAAGCTATGACTCAAAGTAGCCGGGAGACAGTTAAGTGATGTTTACAACCACAAAGTGATGACGGCAGCTAAACAGCTCATCCAGTTTACCCATCATTCTCTACAGAAGTGCTCTATTTTGGATTTTGGTACTCCTCTGGAGTTCTGACAAGATAGTATTCTTTTCCGTTTTACAGCCTCAAACAGAAAGAGGGCGCTGTGGTTTCAGAACAAAGAGTCTCTTTAAGTGAAAAAGAAGTTTTGGCTGATGGAGAAACTCTCATTTATATCATGATTCTGTTCTTGAGTCATCCCAAGCAGAAAATAAAAGCACACCTCAGTGACGAAGCAGATTCATACACAATTTACCAATGAATCTCTGTGTAGTCATGAAAACCAGCTCACAGGTGTGTGAAAGTAACATTCTCTGAAACGTCCCTTTACACATCACAAAATAAACACAAGTCTGTGATCAAACTGACCATTTTAAGTTCTAAATGAATGACGAGCTACTTGGTTTGATGCAACAAAAACTTGTATTCGAGAAAATCATTGTGAACCTAAAGACGTTTTCTCAACCCAAACTTAAGCAAAACACATTTACTCTAATATTCAGGTGTTTGTCAAACCAATTTCCACAACTTCTCTAAGATTGTCAGGAGTCATTTATTTTTCAAACTATTTGAAGACCATTTAAAAATTCCATGATTTTTCCAGGTTTGTCATCATAGTATGGAGGTCACCAATATTTGGACCTCAAACTGGAGCATCAGGAGTTATCTGAGAAACAAGCTGTGGCTAAACATTTACTTTTCCAATAATACGGCAACTAGATGTTAGCATTGGTCACAGAAGGAGAACAACTGATTCTAACTTTTAACTAAAATCAATTATTATGTAACCTCTCTGTCAATGTTGGGACCGAAATAAGGCAGTGCAGACACACACACACACACACACACACACTAAAACACTAACAGTAACTGATCCAGTGGCAGCGGTGATGGAAGCCAGCAGTATTCCACACAGTCTCCCCCAAGCTGCTCCTATTAGTAGAGATGGGATGAAGACTCCTGCAGACACAGCGAGGCCATAGGTCCAACAAGCCAGGAAGAAGTAGGTCAGAGTGAACAAGCCCAGGGTCAGAGGATTGTAGGATCCTTCACAAGGGAAGTGAGGACAGGAAGGTTACATCTTTAACATCACGCTGCCCTCTGGCTGCTACAAGTTAGCTGTGAGAGGAAATAACACACAAGCGCGCGCGCGCACACACACACACACACACACTTACCTGGTGGGTTGTGAAAGAGGCTGCGGACACTTCTCTCGGGAGTGTTGAAGAAGGCTGTTGCCATGGAGTTATACTCTCCATCCGCACAGAATAACTAAGACGAACCGAACAGATGAGAAAAGAGAAACAGATACTTACAGCTTTTCCTATCAGTTTTCTATTCTATATATTTTTATTTCTTATATTTTCTTATTCTATATAGTAATAAACAAACACTGAGTTGAGTTCAAGACCCCTCAGGTTCATCACTACCATAAATGAGCGTGGACAAGTCGGTTCAACTGAATGTGCCAGCTAGACACAACCAGCACTGCCGTGAACGAGTGCTGAACTCTATGAAGGTTAGTCAACTAAACAGGTTTAGTACTCCAACAGCCAGAGGGTCTCGGGGTCATTTATCAGCTTTGCAAACACGATTGAGGATGACTTGCAACATTATGTTGCTCCCAATAATTGGCTTATTTTATATCAAAATGAACATGAATTGTGAGATTTAAGCATTTCCTTACGACACTATGCTTTGCCTATAATCATACGTTGCTGTTGCTCCTTGTTTAGGAGAGAAAAACAAAGTTTGATTCATGATCCACATATTTTTTTGATGTATAATTTAGTGGGTGGGCGGCACGGTGGTGCAGTGGTCAGCACTGTCACCTCACAGCAAGAAGGTTCCAGGTTCAAGCCCTGGTTTGAGCATGGGGTCTTTGTGTGTGAGTCAGCATGTTCTCCTTGTTCCTGTGTGGGTTCTCTCTGGTACTCCAGCTTCCTCCACAGTCCAAAGACATCAAGAGGGGACGAGGCTGATTGATACTCTAAATTGACTGTAGGTGTGGCTGTGAGAGTGAATGGTTGTCTGTCTCTATGTGTTGGCCCTGTGATGGACTGGTGACCTGTCCAGGGTGAACCCCACCTCTTGCCCGAAGGCTGCTGGGATAGGCTCCAGCCCCCCCGCGACCCTTAACAGGAATAAGTGGAAGAAGATGGATGGATGGATGGAATTTAGTGGGCCACATGGATTAGTTAAAAGGCTTTAAGAGATTTTCATTCCCGCTTTGATCAGACTCTTCGGACTACTAACATTTACAGATCTGATTATTAACTATTTGCTGTAAAAACAAGATTCACTTTGAAAGACATTCAGCGCAAAAGGTCCTAATCTACATCAGTCAAGTAACACGTGTTGCATTATTATTTTTATATATGCATGTTACTATATAACTAAAAAGGTAGAACAAAAAATCCTAAACTCATCCTCAGCTTTCACAACCATCTGAATATTTTCAGAATCAGTGCCTGTGTATGCAAGTACCTGCAGTGGGTACTCCTCTTTGTGCTCTGGCCCCAGAGGCTGACAATCATTGGAGAAGTAGATCATGGTGAATGACACTGTTGCAGTCACTGCAGCCACCAACATGGCCTCCATTACTTGCAAACAGGGACGATGGACATACCTGACACACACACACACACACAGAGAAAAGCACAATGCAGTTATCAAACCAATGTTGTATTCAAATAAACTCAAAGACCAAGTCTTCATTTTCTTTCAGCAGCAGACTTCACAAAGTCCCAAGACAACCGAGCAGCATGACACTGAGTGAGTGGAAACCAGCTTATCTGCTGGATCTGTCCTCAGATGCATCGTGACCTCGTGGCCATATTGACATCAAGTGGAATCTTTATTATTGTGATCAAATGAGACACGAGTACACACCCGCATTCAGTGAGACAACAAGAGGGCATTTCCCTGGTCAGGGCAGCCCAGTCAGGTCATCTACACATCATGTCAACAACTACTCTGCTGTTGTCAAATGTCGGCTCCGACTATTAAAACGTACCCACATTGATTGTATTCACAGCATGACGTGATATTTTACAAGCTAAACCACCTTGAACACAGATTAAACTTGATTTCAAGTCCACACAATAGCTCATCATAATGGTTTCCAATTTACATCTTGTAAAAAAGAAATAACAAAAGATGTGTCGTAGTCCAAATACTATGAAGTCTGAATGAGACCAGTAATCAGCTAGAAGACATGCAGAGTGCAAACCTCAAATCAATCAATCCTTACGTTATCAAATGCCATTTTAAGTTAAGTTAAACACATCTTCCCCAAATTTAATGAGTTCTTCCTCGGGCCGTGCTGTACCCTTCCACCATGTTGAAGAAAAATAGGCCTCGTAGGCTGCGCTTCCATGTCATTGTCAAGCTATCTTTAAGGGAGCTGTGGCTAAAACAAGCAGATGTACATTCAGCATGGTGCTGTCATCTGGTTGGTGGAAAGAAAATAGATATTGTGATGTTGTCAGGTGGTGGTATAGGCGATGCAATTCATAGCTGTGGCTGTAAAACCAGGGGAAGAAGAGGAGCAGCTGTCTACCAGTGAAAAGTAAGAGCTCTTGAAGAATTACCTTGTGTTGGACAAGTTGTAACTGTTGTTCAGTATCAGCTCATATAAGCCCAGTTGCGTGATGTCCAGAGATGAAGAAAAAGTTTATGAATATCAGGATAGTTGTAGATCCAGTGAACGTTTAAGTGAACAGAAGGGCTTCTGCAGTTTTTTTTTTCCTCGAGTCTTTTCTAATGCAATACTTTAAACAGGGTATTAACATACATTGACAGGAATCCAACTACAATTTTTGCATAATCCTGCTAACAAACAGCAAAAAAAAAAAAAACAACAAAAAACCTCCATGCCAGAGGCTGTAATACCTTCAAGCAACAAAAAAAAACAAAAAAAAACCCAAGTTGTAAATACTTTAACACACAAATTGTTTTATTTTTATTGTAACCGTACTCCTCCAGACAAGGAACAAGTGGTAACTTAGTCTCCTCCCACATCACCCAGCTGCCAGTGATCGTACCTGTTCTCACTTTATGATTACTTAACACTTCAGTAACAAGATGTCAGGTCTTTGACAAGTTGATTAGAGCACCCAAGGGAGAAAAATCCCCACTTGCACTCTACCCTGTCTTTAGCCAGCTTGGGGAAATATTGGTATGCTACCATGTCTTGTTTTTGTTGGCATACACCAGGTAAATTGTTCAAGTGTCTATGAGAACCTTACCTGATCCTGAAAATGGTCAGCCAGTAGTTGAGAACGTTAAACAGAGCTCCCAGCATCCCACCTGCAGGGGAAAGTTAGGGCTGTGAAAAAAAACACACGTACGCACACACGAAGAAAAGCTAATAATCTGAGTATTTCCAGGAAAAAGATGCTTTACCTATAGCTCCCATGGCGATGAACAAGGGAATCTCATAGAGATTATATTCCACGCTCTGAGAAATGATACAATTGCATCATGCTTTTTAGTCACTAACGACTAGGGTTGCATAATTCCACCACTGGAACAAGCTGGAAATTTGGGCATAATTTATAATGACTGTATTTTCCTTGTCATGTAAGAGGTAAATATAATTCTTTTTAGATATTTCATAAGAACATATGTAAGCAAACATCTGTCAGAGACATTTTAAAGTTGAGTGGAACTTTAATGGACTGTCAGTGCATGCAGAGGGCGGGACTTCGAAGGCCCTGCAGTGACATGAAAGATGTTGTTAATTTGTGCATCTGATGGTAGAACGCAGTTAAATACAGTTAGTATAAATTATGTCCCGTTTATTCCTGATAATTCCACATATCAACATGAACTGCCCTACTTTATATTCCCTTTACTTCCAATTGAATGTTTCTAAATCTTTTGCAGAAATTTAACAAAAACTTTCCACCCCTTTCCAACTTTACTGGAATAATACACCCGACATTGAAAGGTTTCTCACCTCAATCTCAAAGCGTCCAAAGTTGATGAGACCCGGGTTGGAGAGTTCACCCCATTTGTTGTGATAGCCACTCAGGAAGAAGTTCAGGGTGAAGGTCGAGATCATGGAGGCAAAGAACTGCGGAAGGAAGAGGAAGGAGAGGAGGGAATGCAAACACTTCAACGATTCTTATGGATCCACTATGAACTCATGCAATCAGTCATAGTTTTATAAAGAGGGTGCAGACAGGATCACAACTCACAATCCTCCATGTTAGCATCTGGTTCCAGAAAGACGCTCCTTCCTCTAGAGAGAACAGAACACCACCTGTTGACCAAAGAAAGACAATTATTTACCAATCAAAACTACCTGATTCACTTTTTAATTGACTGAGTTGAAGCTCGCACAGACTTTCAGTCAATAACAAATTGGTGCCAATACTTGGCATCAGGCTCAAGGTGCAGGTACAGGGCCCTGAGGTGCAGGAGGGCCCGCCTTGGAAGAAGCCTGATTCCCTCAGCAATTACATACCTGAACAACAAACCCAGCTGAGTGCGATTATCACCGTTTTTCTTTTTTAATGTCTAAAGATGGTGGGAAGTGTTGTTAAGTCTATTGTTACGCTGTTGCGTCTTTTGCATTTTTGTCAAAAGTCAAAGTCAAGTCAAGCCTGACTGCTGGAAAATGGCCTCCGGTCATACATGAATATGAGGACTCAGTCGGAGTAGGCCTCACTTATACCCTTTTCACACTGAAAAACACGTGTCAACGCGGGTTGCCTTTTTCACACTGCAGCCGAGCCGAGCCGAGCCGAGCCGCTAAACACCCGGGTTGCTTGGTGAGTCGGTTGACGCAGGTCGAAATATCGAGTCAGCCCTTTCAGAGTGCCCAAAAACCTGTGTTAACCCGCGTTTTTGGTGCAGTGTGAAAGGGGCTTTAGTCGGCCTCTAAAGCGGTTTTAAAATCAGCCCAACTCTTCAGATCCAGGAAAGGAATAACAACAATAAACAACTACGATGAAGAAGTAAAGTTATCTGTCCCTTATCACACGCGCATCACCATCATTTCCCACGATGAACATCAGTATCGTATCAGTATACAGCTAGTACTCACCAAGCAGCGCTGACGCTGACAGGAAACATGATTCCATGTTCTCGGACAACAAGTGCTCTAAAGCTGATTAAGGCATGCAGCCATACTGTTCTTCTGAGGGCTTTATAGGAGCTAAACTGCCCTCAAAATTAAAGCAGATTAACAACAAAGAACACATTTATACTTTGATTAAACGTTTTTACCAACTGGTGCTCCAAATGCAGCTGAAACACCTGCGGCAGCTCCAGCAGACACAAAGTCTCGTTTTTCTGTGTCTCTCCTGAAGTATTCAAAGATCTACAAACACACACACACGCATGCAGGTAAAAATCTGTCTAGCACGCTTGAAATATCATTGCATTGAAATTTAAAATCTACAGAAAAAAAACATGCAGTCATCTGGTAGTTAAATGCTCTGATGAAATGGTCTTGAAATCAATTTGACACCTAATCTACTGTTCAGGTTCTCAGGCTCCAAAATCCGAATTCTGACCTTGAAGTCTCTTTTTAAAGAGGTGCTCCTTCCCTGGGAGACTCCTGCAGCGACAACAGCACCAGAGTGAATCATGGGACCTTCCTGAGGGATTGTGGGTAAAAACAAGACAGATATGAGAGGGAATTCTTCGAAATTTTTTATTTACACAAAAGTTTATGATCATATACAGTCAATGAATACCATCGAAGCAAAAATGATGTTGTAAAAAGGGTCGGGTGATGGTGGAAAACCCTTTCAAAGACCAGAGATTGACTCTGATGGGAGAGGAGACAGGGATTGCGCGCTGCTCTACAGCGGGACAAGATTTTATCCATTTTAAATTGTAAGGCTACATCAATATTTTACATTGAACATATTGTAAAACTTTTTTTTATTTGCCAATTAATGCACAAGGAGTTAACATGGCAGTAAATGAGACCTGCAATTGTTATCGATGAGAAAGTGCCTTTTTTTAAAGTTATTAAATATTTTCGTTGTATGTGACTGTTCATGTGTGACAACTATTTTTTATTATTTCTTCAACCACGTAGACTCTGCGCTTGTAGTATGAAATGGGCTTTAAGAATAACCTTGACTCAACTCTTTGAGCAAGCCCTACTGTGGAGGTGATAACGTTCAACAGAACTTTGTGATGCGTTATCCCCAGATGGGTGCACCCCATCGCTTTACACCCTTGACCTGAAGATGCAAACGAAGGTTTAGAGGGTTTACGCTGCTCACCTTTCCAACTGCAAGACCACCGACCACTGAACAGATAACGCCACACACTTTCACCAGCAGCGTCTGAGGAAGACAGCCAATAAAGACATAAAGCTCCTTCATATGTGAAGAGTATTTGACATGTGTGCGTGTTTGCATGTAATTGTGTGTGTGTGTGTGTGTGCGTATGTGTGTGTGTGTGATGTGTGTGCGTGTACCTTGAGTCGAACCACTCTTGGAATCTTGACTCCGTTCAGGTAACATTTGATTTGAGGAATTCCACTTCCTGCTGCTATTGGCTGAAAGAGGGAGGTGGTGAGACCTGCTTTATTTATGAAAACAGGAGTCAGATCTGCATGTGTGTACTGAATGTTGTGCGTATTCCTGGATACGGTTAAAATCTCTCACTGGCACGACAACACAGTGCTTAACCAGGGTGGCACGAAAAGAGAAGGCTTCTTATTTTCAGAGTGATACACGATGGAGAGAGAAATTCTCAGACATGCAGCTGTCTCTTAGGAATTTACAAGTCCAAATCCGTTTGATTGACAACGCAAGTCAGGAATGTGACTTAGTGAGTGTGACTCAACACAATGTTTCTGTAACATCTTCTAAATCTACTTGGGGAATTTACAAAACTCACACGCTAAAACTGAAATAAAAAAGATGTATTGTGTTTGCAAACCTCGTGGTAATCAACAAAAAGACCTCTCACCTCAAAAAAAGCAACTATGATGGCCCCCACCATGACAAAAGCCGAGTTGAGAACGGCCCAGAGGATGAGAGAGATCGACAAGCCACCAACATCTGTAAACTTGTTGATGTCTGAGGGGGGGAGGTTAAAGGTCAAGGAAAGGTTTAGAGGTGCTATTCCTAAACTGTTAATCAATCAGGGGTGAGGGTAGCTGTTGTGAGCGGAGGGGGGGATGGGTAACCATCGTACACTTGCAAAAAGAACAAATCCAACCAACTCCACAGATATAAAACAAGCCTGCCCCCCCCCCCCCAAAAAAAGTGATGCATGAAAAAAAAGTCCTTATTCCAGCAAATAAGAAAAGATGGTAGTTAAAAAGCTTTATCTACAGGCAGTAAATCTGTCTGCACTTCAAAACAGGATCAATCAACACGACACGCGGGGTGTTCCTTTATCAGCTATTCAAAACAAATAATCCACAAAGGTCAGAAGTCTGATCTTAAATGTATTCCTCTGTTTACTGCACTGTCACTGCTCTAGTCGCTCTATCTCAGTGTGTTGTGCACAAAAATATAAGGATACTTTGTTTGATAGCCTGGTATTTGATTCCAGCCACTTGCTCCACAACAATGTCTATGAAACAGGCGATGAGGCCCGTCAGGAAGCCGATCAGACCACACACAACCCACCGACTGATCTCCAGACAGCGGAAACCCTACAGAACAGAGGAGACATGAGACAAGAACACAGGAGATACAGGAAAAACAGGGTGTATCAAGACAAACCACCACAGGTGATGCAAGGAAGGCAAGAGAACGTATACACTCAGTATATGAGATCCTTCCTGCTCCGCTCACCATGTAACTCATCCTCCTCTCTTCCTCCAGAAACAGCTGGTTCTCAATGTTATCATAGTCCAGACTCTAGAGACACACACACACGCACACACACACACACAGAATTTAAACATGGAGATAAAAGCAAAAAGGGACACGTTGTCTCATCACAAATCGCCTGATTCATTCAAATTACTGATCATTTGTAAAGGTTATCATGCTGAAAAAATCCTCATAAAAAAAAGCACACGGTGCAGAAAAACGGGATGAGACAAAATGGCCATTTACAGCCAACAAAAGGCAGTGTGGGGGGGGGGGTTCAATTATCTAAATATGTTTATAGATCCAGTAAATGGTCATCTAACTTCTTCAAAAAGTTCAAAATGTAGTATATTCTTTTCTTTTTTTTTTAAACGTCACAATCTTGTACAGCGACATGTTCTGTGAGACTGATCGACATCTCCTTTGACAGCCAGGAAAGAGTCACCAGGAACACAAACAGCAGCTTGTAAGACATAACACTATTTTAAAGTTGATAAAAAAAATACTTAAGTGAAAAAATTCCTGATAGATATTGTAGGATTATTATTCGTGAGAGCAGCGTCGCAAACATGGAACAGATCAGGCCACTTGGCTAAAATGCATCAGTTAGCGACGGAGATCGCAACAATGTGCCAAGTATCTTAAATTTAAAAATAAGAACGAATCAATGGTGGCCGTCCACTGTAAATACAAACAAACAAAACAAAAAACTCTATCCATTTTTACTTAATAGTCAATGTCCCTCTTGCCTTAGAATTTCAAGCTTTCAATCTAGTTGTGGTAATTTTGAAAGAAAAATTAACTTTTGAATCATCCCAAAATTACCTCAACTTGTCCGATTAAGTTTAATCATCCCAAAATTCGAAAGCAACCTGGACACCAACCATATAAAGTAAAAACATGATTTTTCTTTTCTTCTATAGAGTAAAAAAAAAAAAAAACATGAGCTGAGTATATTACAAGAAATAGCACCTGTGAGAAATCTTTATTGTTACATAAATCGGCACTTTAGCGACATCGCCTCATTCACTCCTGTTTCATGTCGTCCCACTCTTGGACGCTAGAGGGCGCCGTGATATGAACTGAAGCAAATGAGAGTTATACCTCAAATTTAAGGGACAGCAGCTTCTCATTATGAGGGATTTCTTTAGGCCGCCCCCTTGGAGAGTCCTGCAGAGAAAAGTGCAGATGACACCGGTTACCATGGCAACAAGGACCTATGCTTATCACTGACCCCAGAGCTGTGAGTTAAGGCAAGAGAGATTAGTGTTGTGGAGAATGCTACAGCAAACACATGCATACAAGTCAGCTACAGTACATTCACATGCAGTGTTAGGAGGGCCTGGGTCACACAGCTGTGGCCCCACACACAGAACCAAACCTTCTAAAGAGAACATTCCAGACAAACAGAAAAAAAAGAAAAAAGAAAAATCACATGCATCAAGTCACAAACTGAGCTGAGAGTCACATGACTGCTCTGGGACGCTGGTTGGAGTCTGAAGCACCAACTTTTGCTTCTCTTCTGGGATCCAAGAATACATCCCAGGGACCTCTGCTGTGGTTTCTTTGGCATCTCTGGGATTGTTTGACAGCACATTATGAAACTGTATGAAGAGCTTCAACTAAATTAATCTGTCACACAAACTGACAAGTCCTAGCCTCCATTTGGACACTGAGACTCTTCAGTAACCTGCCTGTAGTAACATGCCAACTTCTGGGGGAATTCACAGAGCCGAACAGGAAAATAGAGACCCTTCTCTCCTCTGTGGGTTCGTGAGGGAGTCGAGACCCTCACAGACCTGCCGACCGCTAGTTAGCTTGGCACGGTGAATGGTAGTGCTGACTTCATGCAGCACCAGAATACACTGAAGAGGAACTGCAGGTTTTAGAAGCTGTGGGGGTACGATTAGGCTATGCTAAAATGCTAATGCCATCCACAAACTGTGTATTTGAATTTGATATCTTTGTACCTCTCGAGCATCGTGGACATTTAAAAAGCTTTTCCAGACGTGGAAATATCCATTTTCATATCCGATTGCATCACTAGGTTTTTCATGACTGCATGAAATGCGAAAACTATCTGCGGTTCTCACATTTTAATTGCAGTTTACAAAGACACACACACACACACACACACAGTGAGTTTTCTCAGCAGCCCATGATTCACAATGCATCACAGCAGGAACCAGAAAGTCCTAACACACGCTTCCACGCACACTGGACGGACGAGCCGGCGGTTGTTGAGCTGATCAGGCTCATCAGCAGGTTGTTTCAGTGCGATCGTTCCTGCCTTCGACAGCCAAACCTAAGTACCAATACGCCCCTCCACCTGATCTCAGACTGCATCACATATATTCTACATGTAGGTGTACATTAAAAAACAAAAACAAAAGAACTGTCACTTAAAATGCATACTTGGTACATTGTCACTGCCACTGCCTCACAAACACTGGCTGACTAGATTTATGTGTTCCTGACACACACGCCTGTGATTCATAGTCATGAAATGACAACCATTAAATCCCCCGGTGTCCTGTTTGGTATGCTGCTGTCAGGAGATATCATCGGGTCACTTCCCTCTGATTGGCTTGTGGGTGGATTTAAGTCGATGGATCTAACTAAAGATTTCAGATGGAGTGATGGCTTGATTGACAAGGGCGACAGACACAGAGAAAGACAGTGTTCAAGCTCGGGCTTTACCTCATCTGATGTCATCTCCTCCTCCAAATCCACCGTGCTGAGTCTGCCTATCTGAAATACACCACCGCTTCCTCCAGCCAGCTACAGACGTCACAGACAGCAACAGAAAAATTGTGTGTGTGTGTGTGTGTGTGTGTATATATATATATATATATATATATATATATATATATATATGGGGACATGTTGAGCTATTTGTAGGACGTCGTGTTAACACATTCTGATATCCAGCTACAATTGGCAGATTGTTATGGAACTCCCATGGCCAGCAGAATATTACCAAGTCCTACTGGAGCGGCAGAAATAACACTTTCCAATTTACCAATATTCAAATAAAGAGAAAGTACAACTCCACTGGAGTGAAAATAAAACAGCAACAGTAATTCAAGTGGAACACAAAGGGAAGGTCGGTTAGCTCTCAGTTTTACAGAGAGAAAATAGAAACAATCACATTAACGCACAAAGCAATGAAGGTTTCCTTTTCCCTTCATTCCATATAAAATAATTAATAGACTACATTTGTAGTTGTGTGATGCTGATTCTGTAACTGGAGGGATGTTTTACAGTTGCAAGACACACAGCTGAGCAAAGATTGAATCATAGTCTCCAACACACAGAATGACAATAAAAAGAAACTGTTGACAAACTGTAACTATCATCGGGCTCTCTTTTTTCCTTTTTTAGATGATTATAATTGGTCGATATCTGCAAAAACTAGGCTGATTTAAGAAAAAAATGTCTGCACCGTCCACTAAGAAGTTCAAAACATCATTCATGTGTGTACTTATCAATACTACCTAGTATAAAGTGTAAATAAGCAAACGGGGACAATGCAGAAAATTGACATTACAGTCAAATAAATGTTCTTTAAAATACAGCAATTTTGTGACTCATTTGTTGTCAGAACTAAGTAGTTACTTCTTATCTGATGAAAAACAGTTAAAAACTACATTTGAGAGTCAAATATACATATTTACTTGTCTTTGCTGGTGCTGCTGATATTCTGGGTTACTCTAAGGCCTGTAACAGATTCAAAATGTGATTGTATAAACTGCGTAGGAGTGTGTGTGTGCCTCATGTTCCTTTTTTTTTTCTTTTTGGCCCAAAATCGCTGAGTGTGTTTGGGATTGCATGACAAAGATAAAAACTATATGAAAGAGGAATAAGGAAGCTGGAATTTCCAGTGGGTTTCTATTTTAGCTGGACAGCAAACTTCTGTAAATCCAGTTTTAATCGTTCTTCTATAGGTGCGAGTCATTTTATTACAATTTTTTTCCTATTTACAAAATATAATCACGTGACGATATTACCTGCAGTACCTTGTCGCCTCCAATGGTTTCATTCCAAATCGAAACATTTACATGATAATCGTGGTTCTTTCGAGTAAAGACTATCCTAGAAGTATGTTACTGCACCATCTGACCGCATTTTCTTTTCCTAAACCTGCCTCGAGGAAATTTGCTAGCAAGGTAATGGAAGAACTAACGTTAGTTTATTAAAAAAAAAAAAAAAACGCTCCTGAAAGTATTTTATTTGATTTTTTAATAGCTTACTGATTTTAATCTCATGCGTCATGTAGATTGTGTAATTGACACTAATTCAGTTACTTGCATTAAGTTACTTTTCGCCTTGAACAGTGCTTGTCAATGCATGCTAGCCCAATAGTGAATTAAGCCATAAGACATGAAAACACGTCCACAAAGTAACCCATTGTTGCTCACAATGCACCGAAATTCCTCGCAAGCCTCCGTGAGCCATGCAGCGTTTAAACCGTGACTCAAGTCAAAGCTTCTGGTGGTTAATAAACCATGACACAGCATCTTGTTGTCATTGCAGCAGCCAACAGCTGTTAGCCACCATGCTAGCTCTACCTGTCTGGATGATTTGGGCTTCTCAGAGCCGTTCAGTAACGGAGTACCCTCCGTTGCTGCCCCGGACTCGTCGGCTCGGCTGGACCATGACACTTTCTTGGTGATGTTAGCCATGCTGGCCCCCGGTGGCTCGCCCCTCGTACCGTCGTTGAGTTATTTCCTTAATTGCTGCTAGCTTGCTACTGCCATTCCTCTTCAGCTCCCCATGGTCATCCCTGCAACTCGTGACGCTTTAGTAAAGCTCGCGCGCAAGCCCAGAAATGGATGCGCTGGATGCTGGGACTTGTAGTTCTTTTTTTGTCATTTTAATTAAATAATTATTATAATTTCTATTTCTTTTTATGATCAGCATTTTTTCCACTTAAAATCCCAATTTTTCATTGTTTTTTTTTTTTACACTTTAATTTTATATTACTTGATAATTATTTCCAACATAACAATTTATAACCATAATGGCAATATAAAGTTAAGTGTCATGTGGTCTTATCTTTGCGAGTGTGTGTGTGTGTGTGTGTGTGTGTGTGTAGCTGATTTGGCTTTAAGAATGGGAGTGGGAAAATTCTTTAAGTACCCCTCCATTCAAAAACAGTTTGGAAGCCAAGCCTGCTCCATTATTTTGCCGACTCAAGTACGTGTAAGTGAAGTAGAAGACATGTTGTTCAGCAGTTTAACCTGTGAGATGGAAAATCTAATCAGTTTCTTGAATTTTGAATGAGGGAAAAGGAGTGCATGACATTTTAAGATCAAAAGAATTAACCCAAATCCTCTCTTAAATAATTCTGGTCAGAAACTCTTAAGTACAAAAACACCAGTTTCATCAAGTTTGTGTTATTTATTATTTAATCAGTGGTGGGAAATCTAAATTATAGCTCACTCAATTGCAGCAAAAAAATTCACAGTTGTACTGGATGTGAGGAACCCCACCTCTAGTTTGTTTTGTTTAAGGGTTTATTTCTCAACTCACTCCATTTAAAACAACCAGTTTTTGTGTTTGATCTTTGACCACCATAAATTCTTGAGACGTGACGCTGTTCCCACAATATGCGGAAACACTTTTATAAACCAGCTTCAATCAAGGTTAACCTGCAGCAACGTACATATATTTTTTTAAATAAGCCACACAAAATACTATAGTTATTGCATTTTTATGACTTTATTAAATGATTTGATTAAAAACACATTTTATGAGATAATGGAGGCATTTTATCATAATGCTAACAAACAGGCATTTATTTCAATGAAAAAGAAAACGTTCAAGTTTAAGATTTGAACATAAACTGATGCACAGATTACTGAGTCATAAAAATGGTGAGGCCTGATCAGCTTTAGTGTCTATAGTGTTTGATAGTGAACTAAAATGTGTCACTAAACTACATTATCATACAGATACAACAGAACATCAGTTAATTCATTTTGACAAATATATACTGTTATTAGTCTATAGCCATGTCAGTGACTGACAGGTGAATCAAACTGAGTTTATGTTTCCAAAGATAGTCTGCATAGTGCGACTGTCTGGCAATCACACACAATGTCAACAGGCACCAGTGCACACCGTCTCTTCATTAACTGGCAGCCCAGCAAGAAAACTGTTTTTGCAATCACGCTCTTCCAATGAATCCCCTTAAAGAGATACTTCACCCCGAAGGTGTATTTTTTCTTTTAAGTACTCGCAAATACGTGAATTTGGCTCCCTTTTTTCATTGCTGCGTCACTTTTGTTTTGAGTCCAGAATGCAGCAAGAGCCAGCAACATATATATTTAGCCTTAAGCTAATGGCGCCCCAAAAAACAGCAAAACTGTAATAAAATGTCAGTCCATAAGTGCGTCATCTGGTGTGATGCATATCTTTTTTATCCAGCTGTCAACACAAACACTTTGAGTCGAGCTAAAAACAAGCTCACTGCAACTCTTCCGGTTCAAAGCTTGTTCAATGTTTTGGTTAAGTGCATTATTTCGAACCATCTTGCTCACAGTCCTCCATGGTCATTCATGGTAGCGCCCAATCAGAGAGATCTGAAAGTGGACATTTTTGGACAGTTTTTAATTTTTTTTTTGTAGTTGTTTGCCATGGAACGGCATAAGCTTCAAGCTAATTGTGAATGGCTGGCACTTGCTGTATACTGGAGTCACAAAAAAGTGGTGCAACATCCATCCACGCATTTTCTACTGCTTATTCCTGATAAGGGTCACGGGGGGTGGAGCCTATCCCAGCAGCCTTCAGGTGAGAGGCAGGGTTCACCCTGGACGGGTCACCAGTCCATCACAGGACCAACACACAGAGACAGACAACCATTCACACTCACAGTCACACCTACGGTCAATTTAGAGTATCAATCAGCCTCGTCCTCTCTTGATGTCTTTGGACTGTGGGAGGAAGCTGGAGTACCAGAGAGAACCCACACAGGAACAGGGAGAACATGCAGACTCACACAGAAAGATCCCATGTTTGAGCCGGGACTCGAACCCAGAACCTTCTTGCTGTGAGGCCACAGTGCTGACCACTGCACCACCGTGCCGCCCAGTGATACAACAGTGTAAAAAACAAAACAATCGGCACCTTTTGAGTATTTGATAGGCAAACACACTTGTGATCAGACACAGTGCTCCAAACACTCACATGCCACCTGCTGCACCTCCCCATGTACCTTCTTTACATCCTCCATGCCAAGCACCACCCCTCGAGGTACACCTCTCCCCTCGACTATCCCTTCTACCTCTGACAAGGTCAGGACCCTATTCCATATCCTGAACCCTGCAACCCAGCCAACAAAACCTTCTGAAGGGTCAAATCCCCCTCCAACATTATCTTGCTCCTGTCCTAGTACCACGGATCCGCCTCCGGGAATCTCCCAGCCCTTTCTAAAGCTGGAGCCTGAGGAGGTGAGGCGCCCGTCGTTGTAGTGCCAAAAACGTCCCTCGATGGAAGACCAGAGAATGCAGAGGTGGTGCCAGTGAGAGTCAAGGAGGGATTTAACAGGGAGACGACGAAAGGTAGGGTCTCCAATGACAAAGTCCAGAGAATGTGAAGAAGAGTGGGAGGAAGACGAGGAGGGATATGGAGGAGAAGATGAGGAGGACGCATAGGAGGATGAAGGAGAGGGGTTGCGTCCGTACAAAACTAACTGGTTGTCATTGTCATGCGTGGCATAGGAGAGCAGTGTGCCGACATATGAGGTGTCCACACGGAGCCACAAACACACGGAAAGTTCAGGAAGGTCTGGAAGACTTAAGGAGAAGGTGACATAATTTTCCACAGAGGCTGAGGGGAAGAGAAGCATGGAGTCCACATTACAGACTGCAAAGAGAAGACAAGAGGGGGTAGAAAGGGTTAAAAACAGTATTTCTTTCTCCTGAGTATTAACACACATACACCACTGGAAACACATTAGGCGACTCCCACTGCAGATATGATATTTACTCACTGGTTGCATCCTTCTTGGGGGGTGGCTGTGCTGGGATCTTGTGCCTCAGAGGAAGCTGGAGGAAGTTATGGATCACTGAAGAATCCACTTTTGACTTGCTTTCTTCCTCTTCTCCTTCATCCAACCAACTTAAACTGGATCGATGAGACTGAGACTGGACCTGAGGAAGTACATCTGAGGCTTGAGGCTGTTGAGTCCCCAGTCCGGTCCTGCTCTGTCTCTCATTATTTGGTTCAGGGAGATTTTGAATCTTGGACAGGGACTGAAGCCAAGAGGGGAGGTTGGTGTTGTGGACCTGGTGGGGTTTCTGAGGATATGATCTTAGCTGGGGTGACTGATGGTGAGACTGTATCCGCCCCTGCTGGATTTGGAGAGGCTGTGTCTGAGCCTGGACTTGAATCTGTGACTGGGGACGGTGAGCATCAGGCTCACGCTGTGGCAGATAGACGATAGACTTTGAATGTGAGTTTGGGTATGGGACTTGTGTCCGTGCTGCTAGCTGAGGTTTCTGGTCCTTTGACATTGTGGGATGCTGATACAGCTGAGGGGAGTTCCTGATGCCTGCTGGTCTGGGTTGAGTATGTTCTGTAACAACCCTTCCAGGTCGCCCTGCTACGTCAGTCTGGCCCCTCCTGTACGGGCTGTAGTCTTGCAGAGGTGTGATGTGAGAGTTAAGGGGCCCTCCCACCTTCTCCGAATCCCGGGTGTTACCCCATCCCTTCATCTGAAGGATTTCACCAAGCCGCCCCTCCAAGCGGGTCACACGGTGTTCCTGATTTTTCAAGGAGTCGTGCAACCCTTTAAGACCGATTAGCAGCTCGTCTCGTTGAACTTGAAGGGCTGCCAGTCTTTCCTCTTGGCTCTGGAGCTCTAGGGTGAAATTGGAGAACTCCTCACCAAGAACAGTTTTCTGTGTCTGGCGGCGGTTCTCCCTCAAGTTCCTCTCCATCAAAGCCAGACGTCCCTCCATCCGGTTGCTCTTCCTCTCCAGTTTCCTATTCAGTTGTCTTGGATGACGATAAGAAGCATGAAAAAATGATATTGTCAGTTTGAATGGGGTATAGACAGAGGGTATATTGACATGAAGCAAAATATAATGCCTTACGTACAGTAAAAGGCTGACATGAAATGTTTGTATACAACAATTCTATATTTGAGCAGTGCCCATACCCTAACTTGACCAAGTTCTGAGGATAAAATACTTGTTATTATTTGAGTTAATCCAGTTTACAGACCACAAACACATTAAGATAGTGACCATTTATCAGAGGTCTAACCTGAAACCTTCTATCTCCTGTGTCGTGCTCTGCTTGAGGTGTTCAAGGTCCTTTGACATGTGGTAGTAATGGTTATTCAGGGCCTGAACATGGCTCTCGAGCCCCCTGGTAGAGTTTCTGTTCTGGTTCATGACCATCATGTCCAAACGAGCCTGGGTCAGTGCCTGGAACTGCTGGAACTATCAGAGAGGAAATCTCTTGAGCAGTCATCACTGTTGCATTATACAGTACTTAAAAAAAAAGGATATGCCATCAGAGAATTCTTTTTGTACCTTCAAAAATCATGAGGTAAAATCGATCCTATTCCTTATACAATAAGACTGCAAAACGACCATGACATGCCTGCTATGTGATGGAGGAACAATGATAATCATGCTGACACATTTTTAATGCGTGCCCTTGAAGGGCCAAAACTCAAGCTAAATGGTGAGTCACAGTCAAGAGCTAAACGCAACGCTTAAGTCAATTAAATGTTGTTTGATGAGTGAATGTAACCATCATAGCTTCAGCTACCCTGAACCCCCCCCCCCGCCCACACACACACACACACACACACACACACACAGGGCAAGATTCTTACCAACCTGTTCACCGAGCCGTCTCAGTTTCTGGGACAGAGGGTCGTGTCTCTGCACCTGTACAGGCTGCATTTGGATCAGAAGCATGAGGATCATGATCAGGGGCCACTGGCTGGGCCTGAGGCCGCCCATGGTGGAGCGCAGGAGGGGATAGAAGCAGCTGTGAGCCTGTATCCTCTTTTCAAAGTGTGGAGGTGAAACAAGTGAAGCTGAGCACAGATGAGAAAGACACATAGCTACAAAGGGCTGGTCTTCACACACACACACACACACACACACACACAGACACACACACACACACACACATATACACAAATACACACGCGCGCACACAAAATGGAGACACAACAAACAAATGCATGCTTACACACACACACACACAAAAGCACACCTACTGGCGAGGATAAAAACATACTTTCCTCTTCCCCCCCAACATCATTGGGGAGCTGAGAAGCAGAACGATTTAACAGATTCTCTCCTGCACAAATGAAGAGGAAGAAGAGAGAAGCAAACATGTTGAAACAAAGTACTGGCTAATGGCCAGTGTCAGTTTAGAGTAATGAAAAGTTCTGTTGCGTCACTATGAGAATTACCTTCTTTCATGGTCTCAATGTTACATTTGTCACTCTGGACCCATTGCTCAGTTTTGGAGTTGTTTGGATTTCTGTTTTTGTTTTGTTTTATTTTTTATAAATCACCTTGGCCAGAGATCATTGCAGACTTTTATGTCATTATGAGGTTGTTTTTCTTGGATAATACAAACAAAATTCATTGAAAGTTTCCTTCCTGTATCAGACATTATTGCACTTTAATCAAACAGCACAAGAAGCACTTTACACACACATACAGTTTTCGGCAGAAACACTATACATTATATTCATCAGCTAAACTACAGAAATGTCGTTTATATAGCAAAAGTATTTGAACATTTTAATAGCGACATAGAAAGAGACAGCAATACGGGCTCCCTGCGTAGCACGCAGCACAGTTAGCCGAGTCATTGCGCAATCCCTGGTGAGGCTCAGCTGCCTGGTGCCTCACCGCACGTCTCTTCTCAGTATTGAACGATAAATATGAAAAATCTGTGATTTTGAATAAAAAATAACTCAAAACTGGTTTAGTTAAAAGCAAAATAACTTTATAGTACAAATCAAAGGATAAATGCAATAATTACATTTATTTTCTTCAATTTACATTTTTTTCTTTCCATGATGTCAGGTGAGGCACGGCCTCACTTGCCTCCCCTGACCGCACGTCACTGAGTAGGGTATAGGTAGGAAGAAGAAAAAAAACACCCCTCCCTCCTCCACGTCATCCTTCCTTTTTCACTTTGCCATGTGACTTCTACTCAACCTTTCTGATCACCCTTTAACTGCTGCTATTACATGAGGAGAATCTGTGGTCCTCTGTCTCAGTGTTCGTGCTTCACTCTGTCAATATCAGTACCCTGCAGGGCTCCGCCGGGGCTTCTTCTCCGTGTTTTCTGACGGCTGGAATCCAAACAGCAGTTGTCCACACACGTCTGGCTGACTGACTCAGTGACACCCGTGGAGTGGATCATGTACTTGCACATCCCTATTTTGCTGTGAGAGTTCTCGCTAACGTAATTGACATGAAGTTTCCTGTCCTCCACAGTTAGGAGCCACGCTTAGCACTTCCTGTTGTTGAGGTTTACTTCACAACACTCTGTTCCTCAGTGGGACCTGAACATTGTAGACTAGCAGGTCTGCTTTGAAAAATTGAGTGATGAAAATAATATGCATACGCTACTTTGCTCATAACTGCAGTCTGAGGATGAATGAGTATAAATACCACCACGTGTTAGTACTGAGAGTTACTTCCTTTCATAAGGGAGCAGTATGCACTCGTTGGTAGTTTCACTTCCTGACGTATGTTGAAGAGCCACTTTTGGGTGAAGGACGCAACAGTCAGCCTTCACTTGCACTACAGCTTTTCAATTTTATTTTGAAGCTCTGCCAGTCTTTTACTTCCATACTTCCAGTCATTGTTTAGAGAGAGGTAGAGTGGTCGTCTAGCAACTGAAGGGTCGCTGGTTCGATCCTCACTTCCCCCGGTGACCATGTCCAAATATCCTTGAGCAAGGGACTGAGCTCCTAATTGCTCCTGATGGCCCTGCGACAGACTGGTGACCCGTCCAGGGTGAACCCCGCCTCTCACCCAATGTGGAACCTGAATGGATAAGTGGTATAGAAAATAGATGGGTGGCAGGATCTCATGATTCGTGGGCTGTGAGAAGGGGATCTACATCTCTCTGATTCTCCTTCTGCTTCCTCTCTGGCCCAATCTAGGAATACTACTGCTCAACCCTTTCTTCCGCTTTCTGATCGTGATCTGGTTGCAACACTCGGGTTTCATTTAAACTAGGAACACCACTGACTACAACAATTCATTTCAAACTGCACACACCCACAAAACAGTTAAAAAAAATATCTTCAAAGGTACTTCCAGCTACGGTTTTGTCATCCATTCTGAATGTTTGATCAGACACTGTACATTTTCAAACAAATGAATTTCCTGAATGTCGAGCCAGCAGCCTTCATTTTCACTTTCATTCTTACTCATACCTAACTGGGGTTTCTGTCTCGACATGTGAAGCTAAGGATCTGCTTTAAAAAAAAACCAGCCGTCACCGGAACAAGACTGACTTCTCTTGAGTGTGTTTCAAGAGGACACCTTTGCTTCTTTGGGCTTATTTTTTTTCTCACTCAAGGAGAACAGAAATCGGACTTGGAGGCACTTCAAGTCCGTACGATAGAATCTAAGATGAATCATCAGACGTCACCGTCTACTGCTGCAGACGCGGATGAAGAAAGTCCTCTGCTGAAAAGAAGACTAACATCGTCAGAATCTCAGGTTTAACATCTAACATCTTCTAAAGCACTGCACTCAAATGTTGTGGCTTTGTAACTTCTTGATTGCACATGCTTGAGGAAATTCTCATGGTTTTTCATTACAACTTCGTTTTAAAAGTTTTAAAAACAGGAAATCCCTGTGATAGGGGTTGTTTTTTTGTGCTTGAAATGTAGGTTGGGAACAATACATCACGTGTCACCATTATATTCCTTTTATGCTTTATCAATTAACATTAATGTGATTTTTCATGAAAGCCTCGAGGGAATTTATTTCCATTTGGCACAAATGTTCAGTTGAACTGAAAACCTTTTGCTGGTCAAATGTCACTATTAGCTTGCATGCAGCCGTCCCATTCTTGTCAATGAGCTTTAGATTGGTCACAAACATCCACTGGGATTTGAGGATAAACTGAAAGGTTTTTGCAAGTTAAAGGCAAGAACACCTTGCAGAGGCACACAACTGCAATGCTGTTTTTCTAGTTATTCCTGTTTAAATTGTGAGAAAATAAGATTATAATCACAATACTCACCTAAACATATGTGATTTTTATCTCCTATCCCAGATTCACAACTCCAGGCTGTACCTTGCTGTCTTTGCAGCCGTCCTAGGGAACTTCAACTTCGGATACTCCCTGGTCTATCCATCCCCTGTCCTTCCACAGCTCATGAGCCCAGATGCTGACCCCCGCCTAAAGATGAACCATACGCAGGCTGGCTGGTTCGGCTCAGTCTACGCCCTGGGTGCAGCAGCTGGTGGGCTGGGGGCCATGCTGCTCAATGATTTGATTGGACGGAAGCTGAGCATCATTGCGTCAGCTATACCTTGCACTATTGGGTTAGTGATGCTGTACAGCTGTTGAATTGAGTAAGCTGATAGAAAATGCTGTATTGCACTTAATGTGTGTGTGTGTGTGTGTGTGTGTGTGTGTGTGTGTGTGTGTGTGTGTGTGTGTGTGTGTGTAGGTGTGTGTGTGTGGAGGGGGGGGTTGTCCTGTGGCGCACCTTTTATTTTACAGCTTCATTTATAGAAGGATCTCAACTTAATTTTTCTCTCCTTTCTCTGAACAAAATCCCTTGATTCCAAAGTTAAACAACATTTTCTGGTCACTGAGGTGATCATGCCTGTGTGCCTCTGTGAGCCTGCATGTACAGATTTTATCTCTGTTTCAGCTACATGCTGATGGGCGGGGCCGTGAACCTGTGGATGCTTGACATCGGCCGCTTCCTGACAGGTGTTGCTGGGGGGATGACATCAGCATCCATTCCAGTAGGTTAAGATGGATGTGGATGCTCCTATTTCCTCTGAAATACCAGTCATGAAACACCTGTAGGCCCTATATTTACGTACATAAGAAGATTTTCTGTGTGGAATAGTCCTCCCTCTTATTTGTTACAGGTTTATATCTCAGAGATCTCCCACAAAAACGTGAGAGGAGCTCTGGGCTCCTGCCCACAGATCACCTCTGTGTGTGGATCCCTGGTACTCTACTGTCTGGGTAGGTGCTCTACTTTTTAAACTTTTAGCTGTACCACTTTACAATAAGGGAACATTAAGAATGGCTCCTTAATGCACATGTAACTATTAGCGAATGTGTGGTGTGTGGATATAAACAACCTAGAGAGTGGGGTGGGGTAAGGGAGACGTTACTTATGTTGCACTTTATATTTTACTTTACTTTACTTTTACTTTTACTTTATATTTTATTCTTATATATTGACTAGGTCTTATATTACTGTTGTTAACTGTACCTGATTGTCAAGTGTTACCCATGTAGCCACGAATATGAGATTTTTAGTGGTTCATTGAAGAGGTGTAACGGAAGCAAAAGAAAATCTCTGTATTTTGAGTGTTAGCAACCTCAAATCGCAGCAGAGCCTGCGGTCAAGATGTAACAGCCTCAGTTTTATCCTTCTTTCTTGTTTCATCGTGACCTCAAAATCATGGATGATGTACAGGCCTGGTGGTACCGTGGCGATGGCTGGCAGTGGCGGGGGAGGTGCCAGCCGTGCTGATGGTTATACTGCTAGTCTTCATGCCCCGCTCCCCGAGAAGGCTCCTCTCTCTGGGCAGACAGGAGCAGGCTGAGCGGGCCCTCCGCTGGCTGCGTGGCGCCAACTACGACACACGGGTGGAGCTCAGCGCTATACAGGTAAGAGGCAGACACACATCATTGGTTTTAACAACAGTAGATTTCAGTCTCAGCCCTTTGTTTTTGTTTTGTTTTGTTTTGCTTTTTTACAAGTGTTTGAGTGCAAACAATAATAAGAACCAAATGCTCTGATTTCGTCCACGACCGCTGTGAAAACACAATATCAGGCAGTTATCCACATCTGTTTATCCACTCATTTTGGCCACTGAGAGTTGCTAAAGTGTTTGACCATACAGAGATCTTAGAGTTTAGGGATCCTTTTAATTATTTTGTTAATCTCAGATAAAAATCTGAGCCCATCTGAGGTCTCATCAAGCTCATAGTGAACCACTTTTGATCCAGATAGTTCTATTGTAGGCGGCACGGTGCTGCAGTGGTCAGCACTGTCGCCTCACAGCAAGAAGGTTCCAGGTTCGAGTCCCGGCTCCAGCACAGGATCTTTCTGTGTGAGTCTCCATGTTCTCCCTGTTCCTGTGTGGGTTCTCTCTGGTACTCCAGCTTCCTCCACAGTCCAAAGACATCAAGAGGGGACGAGGCTGATTGGATTCTCTAAATTGACCGTTGGTGTGACTGTGAGTGTGAATGGTTGTCTGTCTCTATGTGTTGGTCCTGTGATGGACTGGTGACCCGTCCAGGGTGAACCCCGCCTCTCACCTGAAGGCTGCTGGGATAGACTCCAGCCCCCCCCCATGACCCTGAACAGGATAAGTGGAAGAAAATGGATGGATGAACGGATGGTTCTATTGTGGTTCTCAATACTGGACCAATTTAGATTTAAGTGTTTAATTTAGAACCCTAACCCGAGCAGAAAACAGAAAAATGGGACCCAAGTTGAAAATAATCTCCATTTAACCTTTCAACCTTTTGGCTTCAACTCATTTGGAAGTAAAAGAGGAAACACTGATATCATTTAAAGGTTTGAGATGTAATTGGTTTTAAAATCATTTTTCTCACACACTGAAAGATGTGTGAATGAGGACATTAATAGATGGGGGGGGGGGGTGTTGGAATGGAGTTGTCACACATTTGTGTATTTGTGTGTGTGCCTCATTGCAGCACAGCATCAGGATGCAGAGCCGAGTCACGTGTTCCCAGCTGGCTACACCCACCTTCTACCGGCCAATCATAATCTCAGTGGTGATGCGCTTCCTGCAGCAGATGACGGGCATCACTCCCATCCTGGTTTACATGGAATTGCTCTTTGAAAATAGCAAGGGCCTGCTGGAGCCGAGGTAGAGCCGACTTTAACAATTATTATGGACTCAACTTGTCTTCACTAACACTGAAACTACAGTCTGACCTCTTGAATCGTTGTTAATTAATGGTTCTGATGTTGTCACTAATCTGTTGGTCTTGAGACACGACATATCCTAACTTATCCTTGTTCTGATTCGTTCAGGTTCAATGCTGCTATTGTGGGAGCGGCTCGCATTATTTCCGTTGCTATAGCAGCCAGTTTGATGGACAAGGCAGGACGTAAAGCTCTGCTGTACACCTCAAGCATGCTGATGTTCCTGTCCTCTCTGACTCTGACCATGGTCTCCTTCGGCTCTAGTTGCTCACCGAGCCCTAACCCTCCGAACCTTACTGCGAGCTGGGACTACAGCTCCCATAATATCATGGGAAACGTTCCAGACCCCAGCCACCAAACTGCAGCGAGCCTCATCCCTCTCATCAGCACCATCATATTTATATTTGGTATGTGTTTATCCCATCTTATCTCAGTACTCAAATCAGTGCGGCCATTTTAACGTGAAATACAAAGTTGGTAAAGACAACACATCTAATCGTCCCCATGCAGGGTCATCTTGTTCTACTTAGCTCTCCTGGCGTGATTCAGGCTGTCACACCAACATCCTCCATCTTACACCCCTGAAAGGGTTAGGGTTAGGGTTAAGGTTTCCAACTGGTTGATTTAATTGTACTGATTAAATATTCAAAGGCGGAGGAGTAAAGGCAGATCCCTCTGGTAGCTTTTTGAATTGAATGTTTGGAGCTTTTATTTATGTCATAAAAGCATCCGCTTTAAATGAGTTGTTTGCTTCCTCATGTTTGTCTCCTAGGTTACGCCATGGGATGGGGGCCAATCACATGGTTGCTGATGTCAGAGGTGTTGCCACTGGTTGCCAGGGGTGTGGCTTCAGGTTTGTGCGTGACTGTCAGCTGGTTGACGGCATTTATGCTCACAATCGCCTTCACACACCTGAAGGTGTTATACGGCCTGTACGTGCCCTACTTGTGGTTTACAGTGATGTGTGTTCTGGGGCTGTTGTTCAACGCCGTTTGCATTCCAGAGACTCGTGGAAGGTCGCTGGAGGAAATAGAGAACTATTTCAGGACAGGTCGCACGTTCACCATCAATCGTTCTCCTTCTCCATCACAGTAGCGGAAGCTCCCACAACACTTTTCCCACTAACTGGTCATTTGATTTCAAACTGGTAAAGGACAAATGTCTTTATTTTCTTTCATGTCTGCCGCCAGTCACACTCGGTCACCATTTCTTTTCAGCTTTTACATTAAACAAAATGGTAATGAGAAGCATTTAACACCTTCCCTAAATTATAACTTTTCATCCATACCAAGAAGTATTGGACAAAACACTACTTCACTGTTTGTTCTTTGCCTTCATGTCTGATTTTACTTAACTAAAGGGACAGAAAATGAACAGGTCACGTTGATTTATGCAGTTACACTTTATCATTTACTTGAACGTGTTTTAATGTGCTGCCTACTGAGCTGTTTCAGGTTGGACTGCATTTTCTAAGTCAATTCGAAGGGAAGAAAATGAAAGGCAATCCTACAAAGAATCAGCAACGGATTCATCCTTGTTACACTGACTTATGACATTAAAAAAAAGTCCGCCAGCAGGACTCTAATATAACAAGAGTAATGGGTGAATAAAGAAAATAAAATCTTTGTCAGTCCTGCTCCAAAACAGAACAGAAATCTGGCCTATCAGCTGTTTTGAAAAGTAGGACAGGAAGTGACATCGCCAGCGTGCTATGGTTGCTCAGCGAGTGGTCACATGTTGCAGTGTCCTTTCAGCCTCACTCGCTCCATTTCCTCAGCGGAGGAGTTCCTGTAATCTCTCTGACCTTATCAGATGCTTACACTGCAGAAAACAAAGGGAATTCAGGGAAATTATAACTGTAAAATAACTATTACAAAAGTTTGCTATGAACATGTCAGATAATATTTGAACACGGTCACTCAAGAAATGTTACAGTGAGTGATCCTGTAGGCAAGATTTTAAGTGCAATTAAGATGGTTTCTGAAAAACAGTATTTTTGTAAGGGTTTTTTTTTGGGTGGCGGGGTAAAACTGATAGTTTTTACAGAGCTGTGTTTTTTTTTTTTTAATTATTTTTGTTTCAGATCAATATCAAACGTTGAAACTCCCTGAGTGTAATCTCGAAATAAAAAAATTAAAAAGCCATTTTAAAAAAAAATCAGCGCAAAGAACTGATTCTGTGTGGGTTTTTTTTTTTAAATCATTGAGAGGACATTTGGTTCAAATTGTTATGTTGGGGACTATTTTTGGTTTAAGGTAAGGAGTGGGTGTGTAGGGATGGCAAGTGCACTGCGCGAGTCCTCATCTATCGTCAAATAGCTGTTGCAGAGTAAAGTTTTGATTAAAGTTGCACACAAACCGGTTCTAGCAATGCATGCAAAGACTGTTTAGGAGAAAAGTGTATTTTAAAAGTGTATTTGATGGACGCTTCCTATCCAGTAGAAAGGGTTATCTGTTGTCTTGTCTGGGGACAATGGCAGAACAGTGCGAATTTCATACAACATACACTGTTAAAATATAAGCCTGTAGAGGTGCAGGCTTTGTGTGTCAATGTATGTTAAAAAAAAATACTAAAAACTTTATTATTCTGGAAATTGAGTTTATTGAGGCCTCTTTGATCAGTTTGAAGTAGGTTTTTCAGTCGGCCATTGGTTCTTCATTGCTAGCTACTGTAATTGTACCTTTACGGCTACTCTTGGCATCCCCTTGTCGTTTTCTTGCTGTTGAACAATACGTAACTTAGAAATGTGGAAGGGCGGCAGCAAAGACAGAAGGAGACGGAGCAGTTTCTGAGCGTGTCTTTTCCGTTCACTCAGTATTTATATACCTGCTGAGTCAGACACTATTTCTAGATTTTTGTCTCCACCCTCTTCCTTTCTTCCTTTACTTAACTCAGTGCTTCTCTCTGTCCCTCCCTCTCTGCATCCCTCGCTCCTCATCACCTGTCTGCTGCCTTCTGACAAATTATTGTAATTATTATCATATTCTATTTTAATTTAATTTTATGTATCAATTCGCTTTTTATTATTGGAGTGGAAGAGTGTTTTTTGTTTTATGTGAGCTCCTGCACATATGAATCTCCTCTAGAGGAGGATAACAGTTATTCTTTTCTATTCTACCTTTGTGTTTGTTCAAAATGTGTTCAGCCATGACTTCTATAATAATTTAAACTATGACCAAGTTACACCCTTTCACCTTCACTTCTTCTCTAATTGAGCCGTGAAATCTCCAAACCATCAGAGTATTTTTCTTGTTTCAGAATGGCTTTGATTTCTAGTGCACCAATGTTTCCTGTTCCTTCACAAACAAAATCACGTTGCTGTCTTTCCTCTGTCTCCTCAAGAACCCGGTGTACCGCAAGGCTCCATTCTGGGTCCAGCTCCAAGGCCCAAGAAAAATATGGGGCTTCTCTTTGTGGGGTTTGTAATGCTCCCCCCCAACTTCTAACTTAAAACAACACAGAAAGAGCATAAAATATGTAAATATTAACTAATTTCCTTTAGACAAGCCATGACTCAACTACTGGTTGTTGTAAGATGGTAAGACAGGCCAAAACTGATTCAAGATCTTATTTCCTTACTATATCCCACAGTTTTTGACCAGTTTAAAATTTAAGATAAAATCTGAGGCCTCTGGTCTTCATTTTATTTTATTTTTTTAAATTTTTTAAATGATCGTTCTTCATTCATCTTCTTCCTTCTTCTAAAAGCCAAAACCTAAAGTGACAGACAACCTTGCCGTCAGTGTCATCATATAATTCACCACATTAAAAGGCTAAGTGACTTTGTTGTGCATTTGACTTCACTATTTTTACTTTTTATACAGTATTAATGCAGGCTCCAGGTTTTAGCCAGTTGTTAGCATCTTTACTTGTTGCTGTGGTTTCAGATGTCTCTTAATTCTTTATCGTGACAATCATTAAATGAGCAGGTGGCCTCGCCCAATGTGAGACACAACATTGTGTCCATGTCATTAAAGACTCATCTTGTCTTCTAATCAATTAAGAATGTCCCAGTTACACACAGTCACACAGTCACACACACACACACACACACACACACACACACACACACACACACACACACACGCACGCACGCACGCACATACACACACACGCACGCACACACATACACACACACACACAACTTATTTTTGCTACAGTATCTTAAGCTCTGTAAGGATTGGTCTATTTTCTGGAATGTTGTTCATCAGGCCCATCGAAACACACAGACACACACACACCGCCTCACCCCTTTTGACATCATGTGATGAGGCAACACCCCGTGCTCTCTCTCTTTCTCTCTCTCTGTCTCTCTCTCTCTGTCACTTTTATCTCCACAATATTCCACTTGACGTGTTTCGGGATTATGAAATAATGAGAGAGCTGAACCAGAGGCAAGAATTTTTTAAAAATGGTTTGTGTTTCAGTCTGGCAAACGACATGAATGATGAATAAATAAGACCTGAATGGAGGAATTTGAGGAATGGGCTGTGGGTGTGATAGTCATTGTTTCAAGTCTTTTGGAAAGCTAAGCTATGTAAAGGTAAGGTGTGTTAAGGCCCTCATCACCCAGCAGCACTGTGATCAAGTGACCAATATTAGAAAAATGCAGCTGAACTGGCCTGCAAACATTTGAGGACCTTTTTGAGCAGAAATCCGACAACATTCATTCAATCGTGTAAGCTTTGCCACATCAGATACACCCGATAGGCATGTATTTGGGAATATTCTCCATCATCCAGGTCATCGTAATTCTCAAAAATGATCAATATGGGCAACAAGAGGTGAGTCCAGTTGCCTACATGGATCATTTTTGAGAATCTCGATAGGCATATTGTTTGTGTATGAGAGAGTTCGATGAGGAAAACTGAGAAAACTCTCTTGTGTGTCAGATGAGCTTTGCTTAGCACAGAGCCTGGAGGCAGGAAACGACCAGCTTAGCCTAAATTACGCTCTTTTATGAGAGTTTACCAAATGTGTCTGACTATTTTTGTAAGTTACTTCTTGTTATAGCTGTCAGAGGTCAATTCAAAACAAGACGTGAAGCTAAGCTATCAGGTTGCAGGCTAAAAGTTCAGCGTTGGAGCGGGACCCATCATGTGGTCCAAAAATGCCACTGATATCAATGATGTTTCTCAAAATGTGAATCCCGATTGCAGTAAATGTATGGAAGCTGAGAGCGACAGTGCCTATAACTACATTCTTGGTGTTGGTATCTCAAAATCCCCAGTTTTGAAATGAACTCAAAATCCTCAAGCTTGTTTTCTCCTGAAAAAGGATACATTTATCCTGCCATATAGTGAAAAGTGGCCGTTCTTCAAATAACGAGCTAATTGACCTCATTTGATTTCCTTGTGATAACTTGTTTTCGATTTCTTTTCTGATGAAATAAATCATTATTTCAATAAAAAAAGCGGTCATTACATTGTGATCTCTGTGAAATATTCCGACATTGAAGCAGTACCTGTTCAGGCCTTCTGTACTCACAAACCGGCAGATAAAACAACTTCACGTTGTACTACTACTTAAAGGCGGTGACATCAACTGTTGCTTTCTTTATATTCATGGCGTAGCAGCTGGATTCATGGCAACATGGGTGTGTAAATGTGCGTTACTGTGAAATCTTTCTGTTCTGACTCCTGAAAACCTGTTGCTGAACTGTTCATACAGCACCTGTACACATATGTGATATAAGATTACTACACAGCTGTAAAACTGTGTTTGGATTCTTCCCAAATGCAGGAAAGTAAGGATTAAATCAGGCTTTATTATTCTGCATATCATTAATTTTTTTCTATGTGCAAGTCGGTGACATGAGTTTAATAAACCCTCAGAGTTTCAGTTGTGCCAACATGGCCCAGAGGCCTCATCCTAATAGGAATGCCATGAAAGGAAGTGAGTGTTGAAGTGATATTATGGACTCTCTCTCTCTCTCACACACACACACACACACACACACACACACACACACACACACACACACACACACACACACACACACACACACACACACACTTATGCAATTTAGAGAAGGACAAAACAAAGATAGCTTTTAGTTGGTTCATGCAGAATTTTCACAGAAGGCATACATACGTCAGCAGGAGGGAAACTGGTTCTACTCACTCTGTAGTCA
Organism: Aulostomus chinensis; assembly: GCF_037954235.1. NCBI lineage: Eukaryota > Metazoa > Chordata > Actinopteri > Syngnathiformes > Aulostomidae > Aulostomus > Aulostomus chinensis. The sequence continues at coordinate 15,775,191 of NC_141337.1, read as the reverse complement.
CACACACACATACACACACACATACACACACACACACACACACACACAAATGTAGAGACATTCCCTCAATCATCCCTGTGGGACAAAGACCAAAGTAAAAAAAAAAGACCAATAATGCCTTTGAAAGTTACGCCTCACCAGCTGAGTGATTAATTTCACCTGCATTTTCTGGTCTTTGTGGATGAGGGCGGGTCCAGGTGCACGTCAAGGGCGAGGCTTGTAGAGGTACAGGTTTCAGCCACAACCTCTCTGGACTGCACATCAGCAGCAGCTCACACACACACTTCAGCACATCGACGACAGCAGCACACCAAGGTAAGACTCTCCTGGTTTGATGTGTGGAGAGACGACTTTGCACTTCAGGGCTGAAACGTTTGTTACTGTTGATGAGCTTCGATCACCTGGAGGTTTGTCATCGTCACTCATCATTTATTTTAGGTTTAATCTATGAAAATAGACAAATATATAGAAGCTTATGACCTAAATGATGACCAAATGAAAAACCTGTAAAATTCTTGCAAATTAACTGCAAAGTCAGTGGACTTAACAAGTGAACCTTAAATGATAATGAAGGAAAGGTTAGACAATATTATCATATTTGATATGTTATAAAAGTAGAACACTCTTCTTGCTTAATTAATTGTATTTATTCATTTACAAGGGACAGAAATTCCTTTTTCCAGGCATTCATTTTGGCCTGAGTCTAATGTGGATTTTTTGCCAGGTCAGCTTTAGGCCCGCCTGTACAACACCTCTGCCACGATGTTCATGAAGTCCCTGTTGACACTTTTAGGAAGGTTGCACTGCGATTGTACGGGTGGTGGCGGTGGCGCACTGGGGTGCGCGACACGGCAAAGCCGTTCTGTACGTCTTCAAAACTGCATTTAGAGAAACGTAAACCTCTCTGACATCGTCTGCCAAAACTGTGCAAACTTATTAACAGAGCATCATGACCTCAGCAGGATTAATGGCAGAGCTGCTGTGTTGGATCCCATTAGATTTCCAGGCGTATAATTCAGCAGGTGAGGGGGGTGCGCAGCTGCCTGGGTGTAGCCAGCTCTCCTCCTCTGACTACTCTGACGTTCAACGGAAATGTGAGGCTCCCACTTACACGCTTGCTTGTGATTTAGTTGATGGAACTGTTCTTTAAACTGCAGTCAGTCCCGCAAAGCTTCATGACTGATTTTCTTTGCGGTGAACGTTTGAGGCCTGTTGTGGGAGATTTCACAGATGTCTGGTGTTTGGAGGGGAGGGCGATGGCCAGTTTCATAGTTGGGTAACTGGAGGTGTGTGAGTAGTTGAGGTAGTAACAATGTGACAGGAAATCATTTGTTCTTAGTGAGTGATCGTGAATACGAAACCAATAAATAAGTGGAATTCAAAACAGTACCTCGACAGAGAGCATCCAAAATCTTGTTCTTGTCAAAGACCAATCTGAAACAGACCTGCAGGGCTCCAGAAGCAACAGTTGTTTGAAAGTTCATTTTGACATATCTTTGCATTTAATAGTTTATTGAGCTAGAATGTAAAGCGAGAATTTTACCATCCCCTCCTTCATCTCTTTTGCATAAAAAGAAAATGCTTGTTTCTTTTGTTCTCGAGGTCCGTTGGAGTTTTTGCCGTCTTCCACTCCCAACAGTGAGGCGTTTAATGTTCCTTCATGGCCATGACGTCAGTGGCTACAAGTGTGTCGTTATGTAATGAAACCACTTAAAATAAGATCAAAAATTCATTTATGGATTTAAATTTTCAAGAAACGTGAGATCACATTTTCTCCCAGACAGGCGAAATATGCTTGGGCTTGTCTCCTGTGTGCTCTGCTGCCTGGAGGAAAGAATCGAGGTCACTCTCAACTAAGAACAATAAGAAAATTAAAAAAACAAAACAACGCACACGCACACACAAAAAAAAACAACAACTTGAAAGCCTTCTGGTTTACTGTGTCATTGTAACGAACCATTGTGGATTGTAAGCTGGTTAATTGGATAATTTCCAGTTTGAAATGAAGCCATCATTCATCAGCTGATTGTAAAAAAAAACGAACACACACACACACACACACACACACACACACAGTGCTACCACACCTTTAACTCAGATGTGCATGAGGGCGTCGGCTTTGCAAATCAGTCCTTTTAACATTAGACGGCTTCAGTTTCACTGAGAGTAACAGTTCAGTCGCTCGACTGGTTGAAGAATTTCACGAAAACACCAATTAGGTAGACTGGTGGTTTGGTTGTGACAATCGTCTGTAACTCGTCAGCATAGCTCGTCTACAGAAGAGGATGGAAAGAAGTTGTGTCTCATTGTCTCAAAATCTGCCCCACCTAAACTCGAATCCACAACCAGGCACCTGGCTGTGTGCATGCTTGTGTGTGTGTGTGTGTGTGTGCGTGCCTGTGTGTGTGTTCGTGTGAGTGAGTTCATGGGTCACTCAAGGGGTGAGAGGTGTCCAGGGTGGCCCTGGCTGCCCCAAGTATCTAATTGGCCACCCAGGTGCCACCATTATTATTATGATTATGATTATTATTATTATTATGATTACAATAAGCATAGAATCGATTGGCACCTTTTTCCTATTCACCAGCCCCAAATGTTGCCACATTCAGCAGTTTTCCTCCATTCAGGTGGAAAACGTTTGATCTGTTGATGGTGTTCGGGTGGCTGCATAAATAAAATACTTTTCACATTTCAGTCTTAATGTCTATTCATCAGTTTTCCTGACAGGCAAGCTGTCAAACCCAGGACTCCCCCAGGCCACCTCATACATTAAAGTCTACCACTGCTGCTCTGAGTGCAGCAGCCACTAAAATCTCCCTGTTGAGATTTGAAAGAATTTTAGAATGCAGCTCATGAACATTTTAGCAGACACGCCCAAGTCACAGTTCCTCATCCTCCACTTTATCCATGTTCTTCCTTTCCAGATGTTTTGTTTCATATGGTAGGAGGTATCGGTAGAGATTTCCACTGCGTGTGTGTGTGTGTGTGTGTGTGTGTGTGTGTGTGTGTGTGTGTGTTGGGGGGGGGGAGTTGTCAGCCAGGTCACGGTGACTTCAAACCACTGTTCTCACTGAGAAACCAAACTTTATGAAGCTTGTTGCAATTTTACAAAAAAAGATTTAATTCAGTGACAGTGAGTTCAACACACCCAGACGCTTTCATGATCTGCTTATAAAACAGAACAACCAGTTTACCCTGATCTGCCCCGCTGCCCTGTCAATCATAACAGGCTTCTTTATTCTCCACACTGTAGTGAGGAATCCATTTTGGGAATGTGAGCACTGCTATCTGATTATTGATGATGGCACCGTTTCCATTCAAAATGAGAACACTGCCAAACACACTGGTCGCGTACAGTTGTCATTGTTGACGCGCTTTTCCTCCCGACGTCAGATTTTCCTGATTAGAATACTTGATAGATTTTGGACGGACAAGCAATGCAGCAGTTTTGTGTGTGTGTGTGTGTGTGTGTGTGTGTGTGTGTGTGTGTGTGTGTGTGTGTGTGTGTGTGTGTGTGTGTGTGTTCATCACCAGCAGCATTAGTTGACACACCCTCAAACTGGTGACGGAGAAACATGCGGCTTAGTTGCATTCCTGCGCCAATATATGTGTGTGTGTGTGTGTGTGTGTGTGTGTGTGTGTGTGTGTGTGTGTTCTGTAAGACAGAGAGAGAGAGAGAAAAGAATACAGGGTCATACGCCATGTGTGTTGTTACGTTTGTTTTACTAGACAAGAGATCTAAACAGGAAAAAAATCCTCATTAATTATCTTATGCCTGCTATCGTAAAATCCAAATGACAAATAAAGAAAGTCGAAGTTGAAGTCCAAGTCTAAAAAGATGATGGGCCAAGATTTTAGGTGTGTTTTTCATGTTCCAGATCAGTCATTGAAAAAGTCACATGACTATTGTTCCTCTTCTTCTAATTATGTGGGCATCGATCCACAAAAATGGCAAGCTGAAGGGGAGAGTGTGTGAGCTGTTAACCTCGAAAGAACTTAGAAAACTAGAGCCAGGAACCACTTCAGGAAAACAAACAAATGAAGTTAAATCTGATCCTATGATTGATCTACGGACGAGTATTTTGTTGAGGTTTTAGAAATGTTTAACATTTGCAAATACATGTTTAGATTAATATGTTTCTGAAATATCTAGAAATCCAAACCTTTCCATCTGCCAGGCTCTACAAACATTCCACCCTTTCAGTAACCTCTTATTCAACTCAGTTTGTGCTCGACTCGACTTCTCATTGTTCTTTCTCATCTCGCCTGTCGGCGATGTTTTAGTGACATTTAGAGGATGATCTGTTTTATCTTTATGACTTCCTTAACTCAGCCTTTAGCAGAAGCATGTTTTGAATGCCACCAGGGTGACTCGTTCACGAAAACGTTGCAGCTACTGACTACGAGCCAGTGTGAGGCGGAGGAGTTTTACCATTTTGTCGATTAAAAAAGGACAATCAAGCTTTCTTTTTTTCATTCTTTTCAAGTTGAAACCAAGATGTAAACTTCTGTATTTCACTATCTTGAGTTTGATTTTAAAAGAAAAAATGTATCCATATACAATATACTGTTTATGGCTTCTTTTTAGCTGTTTATAGTGTTCATTTTCAACAGTATATTTGTTTAATTAACTTAATTAAAGGGAAATACATTGTAAATTGCATTCACCCACACAACCCTGCTGCATGTAATCCAGTTGCAACTTTGGTTCATCCTCAGTCCACTTAAGTTAGTTTTTAATTATGTAAACTCATTATTTCTCACAGTTTAGCTGCGGTTTAAAGGAGGTGTGTTTTTAAATGGGGGGGGGGGTCGAGGGTGACGAGTGCATCTCTGGAGATCACCAATAAAACTAAGAAACCTCATCAGCAGGCTCGAGTGGTGCTAGATTTTCACAGAGTAACACACAAAGCAACTGTATAAACGTTGCTCTTAGCGACTGCACCTTAAACATGTGACCCATCACACACACCTCAGACAGCCAAACCCAGGTGCCTGCCCCTCCACCCCCCCCCCCCCCCCCCCCCTCCCAGAGGCAGCTGACAAGAAGCATCCACCCAATGCAGTTTAGGCTGTGGTGATGATAGGCTAACTGCTCCTCCTTCCACTTGGTTTCACCTGACTTACTTGGACCAAGCAGCTTGGCACATGCGCCCTCTAGTGGCAGAAAGCAGACCCACATTTGACTTGTAACAGCAGGATGACCTCACATTAATGTCTGGACAATAATCCCAGGCTTTCTCTGTTCTCTTCATAGCACAATGAGTGAAGACTTGCAAAAAGGCGTTCCCCCCTACACCATGCCAAGTAACGCTTCCATCCACATCACTGTTAACATCACCTCCATCATCAGATTCGCTCGCTGACATCTTGTTTCTGTCCTACTCTCTTTTGTCTGGCTCAAGGCGAGGGGCAGCAGAGCGGTGTGACAGTTTACAATGTCCACACGCCATTCAGCCATAACCCAGAAGGAGCTACGGCCTCTCTTGGTGCACCAGGTAAACTCACAGCTAAGGCCACTTTACTGACACATATAGTGAACAGGTCAACTCTCTCTAACACCTCTGTCCCTCCATCAGTGTTCACGAGTGGAGGGGGCTTGGGCTCAGGGTACGACGATGGCAAAAGGAAGTTTGTGAGTTATGACTCTGCGCTGGGGACGACCCCAGGCATGACGACCTGCACCTCCTGCCAGCAGCAGGTCATGACCAACGTTACCTACAAAGCAGGGACGTACGCCTGGCTGATGTGTTTACTCTTCATCTGCCTCGGGTGAGTGTGAGGTTCAGGCTCCCTTTCACGGCTCCCAGTTCCTTTAAAGGTACTATGTGTCAGATTTGTTGAACTCCACGATCCAGACCAACAGTGGGCAGCGTATTAACAGAGAGTTGGGATGCTCATCCCTATTGTAAGAAACAAGAAAATGCTAACTGAGCAAATGTATTATTACTGTCAGTGACTTTAGCAGTGGGCTGCACAGTGGTGCAGTGGTCAGCACTGTCCCCTCACAGCTAGAAGGTTCTGGGTTCAAGCAGTTAGCTACCATCAGAGAGTGAAGGAGCTCCAGTGCGGACTCTCATCTTACCATGTGATTCACACCTATGATCTCAAGATCTGAGTTGTTGCAAGGGATGTCAAAGGTTTCCATCACATCTGTGCTGGTCTGAGGCTTAATCGTGTGCTGTGAGGATGACGTCTTTTTAAAGGCAAACCCAGATGTCGGCATCACCCTGGGTTCCCTTGACCAGAAGCTGATGAGATTTTAACATTAGATTTTAGATGACAGCTGAAAATAAATTGTGTGCCAAAAAAAAGGGAAGAATTACAAAATTTGTGAAGCAAGATAATCTTGAATACCCCTTTTATGATGTTTGAGGTGTAAATGAGAATGTCAGAACTTTCTTACCAAGACTGGCTATGAATGACGTGACTTCATAGTCACCAAAGTTAGCCTTGCTCTCCTTTGTGTAGTCTCATTCTCTCCCCTTTAAGACCAATAAATACTTTCAAATTTACAAGTGCAGCAACGACTGGTGAATTTTATGGCGTGTAACAAACAGAGAACAGAGTCTGCAGAAATATGTGAGGTATCCAGTGTTCAACTCCCATTCTGCACAGTGAAGATGAGAGGGAAGATATTTTACTGAAATCACGAACAATCCCCAACAAGCGTGCGACTCATCACCTTCACAAATGACAGAGAAGCCTGGTAGAATCAAGCCAGTATGTCTACTGAAGGGTTGGCCAGTGACGTGTGAGCACATGCAGCTGCAGCACTGCTGAAAACAGCTGCAATGAGTAACTGCAAGATTTTCCATCCATCCATCCATTTTCTACTGTTTATTGCTTAAGGGTTGGGGGGGGTGGAGCCTATCCCAGTGGCTACGGGCGAGAGGCGGGGTTCACCCTGGACAGGTCACCAGTCCATCACAGGACCAACACATAGAGACAGACAACCATTCACACTCACAGTCACACCTACGGTCAATTTAGAGTATCAATCAGCCTCGTCCTCTCTTGATGTCTTTGGACTGTGGGAGGAAGCTGGAGTACCAGAGAGAACCCACACAGGAACAGGGAGAACATGGAGACTCACACAGAAAGATCCTGTGCTGGAGCCAGGACTCAAACCTGGAACCTTCTTGCTGTGGGGGGACAGTGCTGCCCACTGCACCAGTGTACCACCTAACTGCAAGATTTTATTTAGAAAAATAAAAATGGCAAAAATGTGATGGGCTGTCAAATGGCTGCTAATACTGTCTGACAGATGTTCATACGAAGGGAATGTATGTTTTTTTTTACTGAAACCCGTGTGTGTGTGTGTGTGTGTGTGTGTGTGTGTGTGTGTGCATACAGGTTAGTCCTATGCTGCTGCCTGATTCCATTCTTCATGAAACGTTTCAAGGACGCGTACCACACTTGTCCCCGCTGCAACAGAGTCCTGCACGTTGAGAAGAGAAAATGCTGTAAATGAAATGAATCCATGGAGGAAATATTGGGATAATTTTGACAGGGATTTGGTGATCTGTTATAAAACAACAACAACAAGCAGTTGTCCCTTTTGATGAAATAGTAGAGAAACGTGTTCCTGTGGATGAACTGTCACGTTTGCGAACATGAATGACTTCTACAAGAAATTAGATGACCACAGTGGGAGGGAATGTTGTGTTGCCAGAGTTGGAAAAAGAAAATCCCTTTTCAAGCTCTGGGAGACTCAATTTAGTGTTTCTCAACTACTGGTTCAGGTCCCAAGGGCGGGCCATCAGTGTCCTACAGCAGATTATGAAAAGCTTGATCTTTTTATAAATTAGATTATTTATCTAAATCTATGATGGTAATTATATGCTAAATCTTGATAAAAATAGAAAAAAAAGCAATTAATGTTCCCCTCCTCATATGCTAATTTTAGCGGTTATCTTTGCAAACTGACTGCTAACTTTAGCCTGTGCTGTGGTGAATAATGGAAAAGTCCTCGAAACAGACACAAAATTTTAACAAAACCTATTTGTTTTTATTGTATTTATTTGATTCCAGACTTCTTTCATTTATTTCAACTGGATTATTAGTTTAGAATAGATTAAAAAGTCATATGGGATCTTTGTAAATGGGCTCTGGTCAGTGCCACGTGCATAAAGTGGGACCTTGAAGTAGTTGAGAACCCCTGATGATCTACCCCTCCCCCCCGCACTTTTTTTGGGAGTCATTCTACTTTTATTCTGTTCCAGCTGAAAATCCGCTCTTTATTATTTAGCTCCTAACCTTTTAAATAGACGTTGAAATGAAGGCTTGTACATAAACTTTATCCTAAATATCATTTGATGTTTCCCGGGATTATTATTCTGTCATTTAGATGAAACAGGAATCAATCTGTAGATACATTTAAAGAAATGAAAACGCGAATAAAAAAAAAAAAAGAAAAACATTCAAAACAAGCAGCATAATCACCATTCAACTTGATTACAGAGAGCAAAATGATCTCATCTGCAGTTTGGCGTGTTGTTTTGTGTCAAGAATTTGGCGAATCACGGGAGAATAAAAGCAGGGGTAGCAAGGCGGCCCATCATCATCATCATCATCATCATCATCACGTCATCCATTAAGCTATGAAACTAATAGATGAACTAATATGAGTACCAGTGTGTGAGGGGATGATGCTCAAGGAGCAGGTTCAAAGAAAAGCTGACATCAGACTTCTCTTTGAATTTTATATTGTTTGCTGTTTTTTTTCTTCTTCTTTTTTTTTTTTAACCAACATAATAATATTTGTCACGCAGACGAAATGTATTTATTCATTCAAATGCTGCTGTTTTATTTGTTTGTTGTTCAGTGACAAAATCCACTCAGGAACGTTCATAGTTTTCGTTTTGAGCGAAACTGGAGCTGCACTGAGTCGGTGGGCTGCATTTTTGTCTGATTGCTCTTTGTTACATCTGGTCGAAAACAACTTCCTGCTTTATTCCACAACAACATCAACAATATGGTTATGATTCCAGCTCATCTACTATTCCATCACCCCGAGTAAGCCTGAACTTATTTACTGTTATAAACTATTTTATTAAAAAATGCTGATAAAATAGACCATAGAGATGATACATGACGTTGTGTGATTCTTCCTGTTCGTCTTGCTTCCTGCTGTCCTCAGAATTGAGGCGACCCATTGAATTCCCTTCCTGTATCAATGTCACATGGGTTTGTCCACTGCCCCGCCCCTGTGGGAGAAAAGCAGCAATCGTGAGAACGTATTACGACTAATTCTTTCGCCCCCATAGTCCTTGAAGCAAATATTTGACCTGTTTTCCACAAACTACACACCTTCCAAACATTCAGACACTGAAATGGCATATTTGAGACAATTAAGTCAATTAAATCAAGGAAACTTCCCTCAAAAGCACTCACCAATAGAGGTCTTGATCTCAGAGGATGTTTTTCCCCCTCCTGTCACTTGTCTGAATCTCCAGAATGCAGCAGGAGCCAGACACGTATGTTTACCCTGAAGCTAACAGTGACTGGAGGCTAACAGTTGCAAAACCACCCAAAAAATATCTTTATAAACTCCACATACGGTACTCTTTATTTAGCTGAATGGCCATTAATCCACAAATGCTTTTATTAAATGGTAAAAAAAAAAGAAAAGCAGAAGAAAAGACACTACAACACTTCGATCACGCTGGGCGCTTCTGTGAATTTGCGCCAAATGGGATCTAACCAGCTCCGTCTATTACAAAACAAGGTATTTCTACAGGAAAGCCCTTGAGGACTTTATGTCCTTCATATAAACGCATCAACTTACAATCAGCTGACCTACAACAAGTATCAGACTGTAGCAGGCGGCTGGACAGGACGCTGAGCTCACCGGCGCAAGCTCGGCCGCATCTGGCCCTGACCTCTGACCCCTCCATCGCAAACACAAGGAGCTCCTCATTACGTCCCGGAAACCCACACGAGAACTTTTTGTTTTTATAGAAAATTTTATTCAACATACATTTTCCAGCAAAAAGGCAATATACAGGAATAGTTGTCGTACACTGCTGCTACACTGAGGATTTTAAATTTGAAAAGATCAAATGAAGGTGTGATTCTGCAGGTCATCTTTGTACTGCACTTTTTTTTGACAAGACAAAACCAAATGCAGTTAGTTTTGCAAAGAAAACAAATCCAAATGTAACAGAACTGTCAATGGTACATCAGGAACGCAAAAAGAAAAAGAAAAAACCTACACACAAGAAATATGAACACCTGGCTCCTTCTGTACCCAACAACAAAGGTGAGTGTTTCTCTTAAATTTTACACGTTCATATTTTTTAAATATACAATTCTTAAATGTTGTCTTTACAGAGCCAGCTATGCGCTATCAGGAGAGCATTCCATCTGTGCTTTAAAAGAAATAAACCCCAAAAAAAAGAAAAAGAAATTCATAGGGATTAAAGTGTTTCTTACAATGCTGGTTTTGTCTCTACACAATCCTCAAACCTGTGGGGCTCTAAACGTCCGCAGCTCCCTACCAAGTACAGCGTAGTTACTGCTCCCAACCACCTGGAGGCGACACTTTCAATCAAGAGAGAAGATGATGGGAGGGAGGGAGAAGCTTGTGTGTGTGTTCAGAGGAGGAATGACTGAGAAAGACATGAACCCCCCCCTCCCAACACCCCAATAAACAGAAAGTAAAAGGAGGGGAGAGAAATGTCTGTGTGTGTTCTTTTAAAAGTCACCAAGCACCCAAAAAAAAACGAGAAAAAAAAAACCCATAACTAACAAACAAAACAAAAATCACAGCCAAAATGTACATTTTCCAGTCCTGAGAAACCTCCGACATTAAGTGCCAACGTGCAAGATGAAATACAGACAAATTTCTTCCTTATTGTTTTCCCCATTTATTTTTTTTTTAAAACAGATGCTGTGGATTCTTATTTTATCATACAAGAACTGCAGAAAGACAAAAAAAACCAAAAAAACATTTTTCCTCCCAACAAAACTAAGTGAGAAAGAACTGTGTGTAAACTTGGAAATATTTTATGGGATGCACTTAAAGGATGGGAGCAGAAAAATATCAGAATCACACTTGGGTATTAAAAAAAAAAATAGATGGATGCCAGTTCCCAACTGTTTTGTTTTTTTTTTGTCGTTTTGAAAAAATTCTTCTGCAAAAAGTGGCCTTTATCCCTCTCGTCCTCGCACACAACCCTCCATCAAACTCAGCAGCACGACTCCTCTTCAAACAGCTTTAAAAACAACCCCCAAAACATGGAGAGAAAAAAAGGCTGGTAAGTGAGGTGGGAAAAAAACCTAAGTCTAGTGGATTTTATATATATATCGATCTATATATATATATATATATATATATATATAGATAGATCTATATCTAGATATATATATATATATATATAGATATCTATATATCTATCTATATATATCTATATATATAGATAGATCTATATATAGATATATATCTATCTAGATATAGATCTATATCTATATATATATCCAATTATACTGCATCACACTCTCCCCGTCTCAATATTTAATATTAAAATCCAATTTCATGTCTCCCACTTCTAGACAGGCAACAAAAAACCAGGCAGTCGACAGTAAAGCGAAACCAGAAAAAAAAAAAAACTTGAATGTAGAGGGACATGTTTAAAACAAAAAAAAAGAAAAAGAAAAAGCAAAATAAAGAGTTAGGAGGTGGTTGGTGCAGTTTATTTTGTGGTTGAAGAATAAATCCATCAGCTGCAGCAAGATCAGTATCGCTGAAGACGTAGTGCCGGTGTAGAGCTGTAGAGGTGCCCAGGCGGGGTGTTAAAAGTGTTGAACACACACACATACAAGCACACGCGCACACCCACGCAGTCTTTCACACACAAACACACACACGCACACGGTTGGTTACAGTCTGTGGTTATGGTGTGTTAAGTAGGTAGGAAGGTAGGGAGGGAGGGAGGCGGAGCAGAAAGAGGATGAGGAGGACGACGAGGAAGGACGGGCTGCTTTAGTTGTGGATCTTGATTGCTTTCTCCAGGTAGGTGTAGCGACCTCTCTTTGGAGCTTTGTTGAAATGATCCAACCCTAGCCAGGGCCGCGGGTGGGACATGTTTCCTGTGGGATGGACAAGAGAGAGGTGTCACACAGGTGAGAACCCATTAACAGAGATGGAAGCGCGACGGTGACATCATCAAGGGGCCGTCCTTGTGATGCTTCAGCCTGCTCTTAAAGCACCAACTCTGTGCATTCATGTCCTGCTACCATAATTTGATGACTGAACGGATCAAGATGTGATGCACTGCTCTGCAATCAGCACTGGCGACATGGAGGGAATGCTACGGCGTTTATTGACAGATGAATATCGCAACACTTCTTCATTCAACTGCTCAAATGCAAAGTGTTCCCAGACACTCAACCTCCCCACTGAGCTGTGGGGCTCCGACATCTTATACCCTTTTCACACTGAAAAACGTGTGTCAATGCGGGTCTTTGGCTTTAGGGCGCATTCAAGCTTCCAGAAGACCCGGGTCTGAACTCCGTCTGTGAGGCTGCGTGCCTGTGTTTTTCTCTCTCGTACGTCATTGCGCTGACAACGTCATCATTACACGTAAACGTGCGCCGGAACAGTGAGAGGTAAACAAACGACAACATGGACGTCATTGAGTCGAACGTTAGCATTGTTGTTGCGTGCATTGCAATGTTGCCTCTTTCGCATACAAAACTCGGCGCAGATTGGAAAATGTCCGAGCGCGAATGCAGCGAAGGAGGATGGAGTCTTTGGCTCGTCTGGAAGGGAGCTGAAGAAGCTACAGGTGAAGCCTGACAGGCGCACAGTGACAAATCAGGATGTGACAGGAAGGTCACGTGAAACCTGAGACGACGCGGGTTGCCTTTTCAGTCACTAAACACCTGGGTCGCTTGGTGGGTTGGTCGACGCGGGTTGAAATGCAGAGTCAACCCCTTCCGAGTGCCGAAAAACCCGTGTTGACCCGCGTTTTTCTGTGCAGTGTGAAAGGGGCTTTACACGGCGCAGTAAACGAGTGATGACGGCGAGAGTTAGCCTCTAAGCTAACTGTGGACGGTTGCATTTGCTCTGCATTTGACTTATGAACGTAACAGCAGTCTGCACTGGTAATGGGAACTCAACACCTGCTGGATGTGTTTATCTTAGTATATGTGGAACGTCAAAGTATGAAAAAAACACAGCACTGGGAGTGAGAGGAGTGCGGGCTATGTGGACAGAGGCGTGTGTGTGTGTGTGTGTGTGTGTGAACTCTATCAGAAAGTTTGCACACAAAATGAAGAGCAAACAAAGTTCGTCTGACTCTGGTGGAATGAAGTATCCAGACTATCTCAAATATGAAGCTTTGAAAAACAAATGCTCAAACAATACACCAGGGTTCCACCTGTAGTCAAGAAGACTATGATGAGCAAGAGAGGCTCATGCCAGTGACAGGATATAAGGCGGTAAGTAACTACAAGTTATGCAGCACTTCAAAGTCAGATGATGGAGACTCCCAGCAGCAGCAGGAGCACGTACCTGGCTGTGGTTCAAAGTCCTTCAGGTTGACCTCGTACTCGTCTTCGGTGATGTACTGATGCCGGCCCATCATCACGATCGCAAACTTGAACTGAAAGCACACACGTGCAACGTGGTCAGACATCAGCGTTTGGTTATTTTATGTTCTGAGACTCAAATATTCAATATCAAAAGAGATTTTTTCCTGGTTGTACCTTCTCAAATTCTTTCTCCTGGATTTCCAGCATAGTCTGGATCCTCCTCATCACTTCCCGAAATGACTCACCCTGTGGGGGGGTGGAAGAGGTGAGAACAGAGGTACCGCATACACACACACAGCATTTAGTCAGCCAACAGACACACACACACCTGTCTGATCTTGAGCAAGAAGGGGATCCCAAACGTGCCGAAGACTTCCTTGTGGAAATGAGCGACAGGAATAAGCAGTTCGCTGTCCTTGTCCAGGTCCACCTGGTCCAAAGGAATCTCCTGAGAGACGGAGGCAGGTCAGTTAACGACGCTACAGCACTTACATCATGTGAGGGCATGAAACTCATGTTGCTCGGTGTTTAGTTCACTGTTAAAAGCAGATGATTTTAAATACCATGACTGCCTGTAAACTCAGTGTCCAACTGGGATGTTTTTAAGAGTAACTAGAGGAAGAAAGATTGTTTAACACCATACACACACAGAAGACCTCACACACACACACTCACCTCTATTCTGAAGGTGCGGCTGGCAGCCGGAGATAAACATTCTAACAGCTCGTCCTCCTGGTGAACCCCGATGATTTTATAGCTTACTATCTCTAACAGCCTAGGGAGAGAGAGAAGGAGAGAGACAGAGATTAATACTCCACAGCGGCTCTTCAAAGACAACCGGATTGCAGAGCAGAAAATCACATTAAACAAGGGATAAACATGATGAGAGAATGTAATTGGAGGATGATGTAAAAATATAACAGTTATTGTAGACAGCAGGTTTCTAAAAGGTGACCCGGGGCAGGCTGCGCCTGCGGCTGCTGTTTAATCACTTGCGGCGCTCTTCAAACATGAGCTGTTTCAGAACCGCTCAGACTTTTGTTTTGTTCCGACAACATGAACAAACCTTGCAGAGCCTCTTTCAGGACCAGTGAAACACGTCACTCAGGGCTCGACTCTGATTGGTAGGAACTTGATTTATAATTTTGAGCAGCTTCAACCACCGAGATAAGACTAGCTAACTAGACAAACTTGTTGCAAAATATCTCCACACGCAAGTCCAGACCACAATAGAAACAGGACAGGCTGATTATCAGGGGGCCTGAACAGGCAGTAACTAGTAGTAATAAAAAACAGGATTCCACCCCCGCATGGTGCAGTTTACTAGACTTCTACTTGGAGGTGAGCTGCTTGTATTCCATAATGAATTTCCATTGTATAGCAAATTCCCATGTGAGAGAAGATCCACAGCTCCAGGAAGCTGCAATCAAGCCTGATGAGGAGAGAATCTTAAAAACTGGTCAACCTCATAGTGCCCATTACACTACTGCACTCGTGCCCCCCCAACACACACACACACACACACAGACGAGAAGATATACCTGAGCTTCTCCGAGCCTTTTTCAGAGAGCTCCACTGCCTTTTTACATTCTTCCAACAGGTCCCGAACACAGCCGTGCTTGTCAGGGTAGAGGGTGATCTCCTGCAAGCAGCACATTTGCATTGTATAACACAAAGCATTTTGTGTGTGTGTTTGTGTTACATTGTGGAGAAAAGGAGTAAGAAGAGGTGTGTGTGAGACTGTCGCACATTATGTGGCAGATAAAAGTGTGTGTGTTTTACCTCCTCTCTGAACTGGCTGTTCAGCCATATGGATTTAAAACTCCTCCTGTTCTCAAAGTCTGTTATCTTCATCTTTAACTGCGGATGCATGAAGAGAGAAAAAAAATTATCTGAGTTTTGCTGTGCAGTGTGAACTCAGCTGATGAAATGACAAAGATTATATTCGTCTGTAATCCCCCACGTTCATCCTCAGCTGTTCTGAGACACAAGTAGATGGGCTGCGGAGTACAGGCCGGGAAGCGCTGGCCTACATAATGTTACTGAGTAGATAAAACAGAACTTTATTAGTTCAGCGTGGCTCAACTCACCTCCACTCACCAGCTGGCTTATCTGCCCATTCATGTGCTTTTAATCTGCATTAATCACCTTTAACATGGTTGAGTAAACGGGGCGTACCGATACCCAGTCAGCTCAGTTCAGTCGGTACCTGAAGTTCAGGTCACCGGGTGGTAGGTTGCCGGTCCAAAACATCTTTGACACTGCGATGGTAAGACTGTCTCACAGCTGGAGGCTCATTTTACTGTCGCGTCAGAACAGTTACACACATATTTGCTATGTCGTCAAAGTGGAACACTTGTGTGCTTAACTTGAAAACCCCTGTGATAGATGTTTGTCTTTTGAAATGAAGCAGACTTCCACTTTCCTTAAAAAGGGGATGAGCAAAAATAGTTTTCTAAAAAACAACAACAAAAAAAGATTGAATTATGATTAAAAAGCCTGTAATTGTTTCTAAACACAAGCAAGGTTGTTTAAATGGGCAGTGTTTGTGAGTTTCACCCACTTGGGGGGATAGTGGGGGACATGAGGCTTTGATAACATCATTTTTTAGGGTCCTGAGCTGAAAGCTTTGTGAGATCCCTGATATATCAGACCTCAATTTCCAAAATTATTTTCGAAATCAATGCACTAAAGAAAATACACTGAGGTTTCCAAAAGATGAGTGGCATAAAAAAGATAAACAAGACCTGAGCAGCATAACCACCAGCGGGACTGTGAAGATGCCACTGTTGGACTCGTAATTCTATAAACAGACAAATGTGGGCGCAACGAGCTGCAAACCACTCCCACCTGCTGATAGTAGAGTTTCTTGGGCTGCCGAGGTTTAAAGAATTGCAGCAGGTCCCTCAGTGTTCCCTCATAGTTGTGTCTGAGAGGATTCCCTGGACCGTCCCTGTACCTGGCCACCACACCACCAGGCAGGGGGGGAGGACGACAAAGGGGAAGAGGAGGAGGAAGAGGATGGTGGGAGGAGAAAATCAAAGAGGGGGGAAGGAGAGAGACAAGTGGACCAAAGGGGAGAAAAAGAGGGGACACGGAGCAGAAGACAAGAAAATTCAGAGGTGCGGAGGCAGGGAGGAGGATTAGAGGAGGGTGAGAGGAGGAAGCCACAGTGGGAGGAGTAAGAGGGGAACAACAAAGACAGGTGGGGGGGGACAGGTTACGCAACATTTCTACTGACAAGTCATCAAATCGAACACACACACGACAAAGTTAAACAAGGAGAGCACATAATGTAAATGCATGCTATGTTTGCTTCTGTATTGTGTGTCAGTCAACGTTACACTGAAAAGACATTTATTAATCTTGAAATTATGTCAAAGAAAAACACTAGACTGTAGATCACGCTCTCTTTAAATAGAATAATTCAGTTGTGTGTGTGTGTGTGTGTGTGTGTGAGAATGACACAAGCCTCCTACCCCTGTGACTTGAAGAACTGTAACAGCATGGGATCTGTGTTCAACCTCTGCGCTACAGTCTTGGCCACCTGATAAAGAGAGAAACATCCCATGTCAAGACTTCATCTCTGTGGTTATCATGGAGATCTCATGGAAAACGGCCCCCCCAAAAAATTCAGAGTCTATATAAGTTTTGTCATTCAAATGGTACAAAAAGCACAATCATTCCCATCAGAGAGATCTCAAAACAGGAGCATCGCTTGTTCAAGACTACATCATTTTTGACTTCGATCACAAACGGAATCACAATCATTCTCCTGGTCATTTTTTCCCTCCCTCCTCTACTCCCGGAGAGGCCACAGCTGAGAGAGAACAGCCGTCCCAGCAGCCAGATTCTGAGACGTCATGGTGGCTGCCACAGTTGGCGGTGATGGATCAATTGAATTCATTCGTCAAACAGTCATAGGCAGCGGTCAGGGGGAACCCACCAACCCAACCATCCTGTCAGAAAAGAATTCACCGATGCAGACAGAGAGATTTGATGTGGCCAATTTGGGGAATCGCCTCAATGACAGAGGCCAAAAACTTTGCAAGAGCCACAGGTCAGAATGTGATAGATCTGCAGCGGAACACTAGCAAAATTCTACTACTATTAGTCCTGAATAACACTATTACTGCTTTTCCTCGTTCCTGTCCCAGGCCACCAGTTATTCACTCAGTCAAACTGGTTATCATCAACAATGTTTGAACACAAAACACAACAAATATCAGTGTTCATTGCACCAGTGCCATGTTTTGACCACTTGCGGCAGCAAAGACAGTTGCTGCTGCTGCTTGGCAACTTGCATGTTCTACAAAGCTAAACATAAACCAGTGAAGTACCTGCAGAGGCCATACCTGAAAATAGTTCATGCGGTTGGAGAGTGTGACCACAAAGCCGGGGTCGTTATGGATCGTCTTGTCACAGAAGATGACATCCACTCTGTGGTAGAGATCCCGGAAGTAGTCCTTTGCCGTAGGCAGCTCACTGCTGTCGTTCTCTGGGTCGTCCCTGTGCGACGGGAGGACAACCGGAAAAAAGGAGAAAATGAGGAACAGAATGCTCAGTTTTGACAAGAGGCGGCGGTGGTGGTGGGGGTGTGTGGAAAAGAGGAGTGAGACAGGCGTAAGATGGGCAAATTGAGGGTGATGTAGCAGAAGGAGTAACAGACAGGAGAGAAAGAGAGTGGTAATAAAAGGAGGCACGTCGGGAGACAAATAAAGGAGTATGAACTAACAGAGGATGACAGAACATCAGAAAGAACTCTGCATTCCTTTTCAGACTCCAGAGAAACGTTACCTCCATGTTTCTGTCTGCAGAGAACTTGGGAGCATTTATCTTTTGACCAGCTATGAAATGCATTTTGATTATCACATCATTGAAAGATCATAGTGAGTACCTGACCTACAACTGCTTAACTGTGCAGCTGCCAATGTTGGTTGAGTCACTAAAAACTGCAAACATCTGCTTCTTCTAAACTACCAAACAAAACAGCTTTAAACTGTTGACACACATTGTGCTGGAGCTCAAGTGCATACATCCGGTATAGGTAGTTTGGATTCACCGTTATTCAAAATATAGAGTCCAGTCTTACTTCTGGAAGACAATGATGTCCCCGTCCATGAGCTCATCCAGGGCCTTGTCCAGAGAGACATCGTAGTCCTGTATCCGCTCTGTTAGATTGGGCTTTACTTCCTGAGACACACAAGGCATTATGGGAATTATAGTTCGCTGCTGAAAACTATTCGGTTCAAAATAAATTAGCATACTAAAGCAAAGTGTGAGAGAAAGAGAGAGGCTGCACTGCACAGCTCAAAAAGGTACGTTTGCAAGGAAGCGCTTGCGTGCCAGCTAGAAGAGTGTGAAGGTGTGAGTGGAGGGGGAACAGGTGAGACAGGAAGAGATACCAGAGTGTGCCAGCGCATCATAAATAGATCACCTCATAGAGGATAAGGCTAGTTTCCTGCTGAAACCCTGCTCTCTCACACATGACCGGCAACAGGTCTCCTGGTTACACAGAGAAGATGAGAAACATTTCATCTGTCAGTTCAAAGCCAGGTGTAGCACGGATCCATTCGTGGTTGTCTATATCATCTGGTGTGTTAAGATAGCTAGATGTTGCTGCTGCTTACTTATTTTGCAGGATATAGGTGTGTAGATATGTCCACAATAATTTAAGCTTCTGGTTTTGGGGTCATACATCTTCAAGAACAACATGACATCATCTGAAAAGAAAGATGGAAACAATTAAGACACCATAGCAGACCTGCCAACCTTGGGAGTGCCACCATCGTGCTGCACTGTCATCTCTCTCTCTCACACACACACACACACACACACACACACACACACAACCCCCCCCGACATTGCGTCAAACAATTCTGTCATTTTTTTAGGTTATTACAGTGCCAAGTACATGCGTTTGCTTCATTTGCTTTCTGTCATTATCTGCTGCTTTCATTATGGTTGCGGCTTTGACTGCGACAATAGTCATGAACAGTTTTAACGTTACACTGCTGTCAATGTGAATAAGCATGCTAGCTGGCAAGCTACATGGCATTAGGCTACTGGTATTAATGTTTCTTTTATTTCCCAAGAGATTGGTTTGCATTAAGTAAGTTCAAAATTTCAACTTTCCACATCCAGCTCAGTCCTTTGAAAGCACCGTGCCTCAAAGGTGCAACACCATAACACAACCAGTCAGTCTTGAATGAATTGGGGGAACGATGGGGATGAAACACTCCTCCTTGCCATTTCATGCTGCTGTCGATATACAACCTCTTGACTTGATTTATTTATGTTATGCAGGAGAAATAAAACTCATCTTTTATGAACTAAACATTAAAATTTGTCCATCTTCCCAACTCTGGTCTTAATTTGAAATTTGGAGGAATGTGCTGCGATTGCTCTACTCTTCTTTTGTGTATCAGAGGGTGAGACACTGCTGCCTGTTTTTAAACTTGGGTCTAAGTCGCCTGCTTCTTGTTTAGTTTAGTGACCAACGGTACAAGCATACAGGTTGGCAGTTTCGCAGGAGTTTTTGCAAAACAATAAACATTCCAGATAAACTACATTATTGCTGCAGAGGTGCTTCTGTTCAAAGTTACATTCTAAACAACCTGACAACGCTCCCATTACTGTACATCATGTTAGTTCAGGTATCCTGAGTGTAGCAGCCCAGCAATGGAAGCAGTCATTCAAGTATTTCAAGTTACAAGGAATCTCAGTCAATACAAACAGAACGCAAACTTAGGTGGAGGTCACGCTGCTTCGCTGATGTTTCATGAGACTGATTCTTCAGCAGTTAACAGCGTAAGGTAATGAAATGCTCAACGCTGAAGAAACCAAGTTGGATTTGAGGGTGAATGTGTTGACTTACGGTCTTTGTCAAACTTGGGTAACGTGGCCCCACTGGCCGCCATCTCAGGATCCACAGTTTCCAGAAATATTGTCCAGGGGTTCTCATTGTCACTTAAGTCAATCATCTGAAACAAACACGAAGAATTAATCTAAAATATACACACTAATATTTACGAGCTTTGTTAAACAATGAAATACTGACACTTTCCAAGAGACTTGTGGTCAGATTAGCATGACACTGATGCATTTCACTGTACCTACAGACAAAATGTGGCACCGCTGTGCTATGAAACGCAGTATTTCTTAAGTCCTCCACGTGCAGCTGATCAAGTTCACTGGAGTTTAACTGTACTGCTGCCTGCTGTGACTCCCCACAAACAGTGAGAAAACAAAGAAGGGGATGACTTACCGACTTGTTGCAGTCAGCCTCGTAGTCTAACATAGCAGGTCGCTTGGTGCCGTTGCTACGGGCTTGCATGGGCCACAGCCTCATCTGGTCCTGTGGGAAGCCCTGCAGCACATGGACAGGTTTGAGCTTCTATCGGACTGTTTTAAATTCTTAATACTCACGCATGAAAAAGCAAACAGGATTCAATGCTGTCGACAAAAACTAAACAAAATGAAAAGATTCAGGAGACTCGAGAAGCCTTAATTTGCATTGTGTGAAAAATTCATATATTATTTCCTCTTAATCAACAGGAAGGAGACAGGAGGAGGAAGGAGGGGGGTGAAGACATTTCTACTTTGCTATGACACGTTCCACAGGGCAGATGGATGGTTCAGAGCTGGTTTTAGGGTTAAGATTAGAACAGGTTTCAGGGGGTTAGTGGAAGGTTTGGAGTCTGGAGAAGGAAAGCATCGTGTCGACTGAATCTAAGCAGAGGTACTTGTGATTCTTAAGGTCCAGCAGTTTCCTTTTTCTTTGTTGTTTCTGACATCAGCAACACACTAAGTTCAAGGGTTCAAATCAGAATTTTCCCCAAAATCTTTTCAGATTTCTTTCATCTTTTCAGCAATTGAAGCTAAAAGTTAAGAGATGGAATTAAATATGGAAGTTGATGTATTTTAACTTCGAACAAATTGCTGAAAACACACAACACGCACACACCGAGTCTCTCACCATGGTCTGTGAGAGATTCTGGACAAACTCCTGCAGCGTGGAGCTCTTCAGGACCTTGAAGACCGTGTACTTCACCTTCTCCTCGTCATACATGTCATTGCCCTGATGACCACAGAACTGGTCTTCGGTCACCATCTACCCAAAAGAGGAAGAGGATAAGAAATCTTAGTGATGGACCGTCAAACATGGATAGAGTAAACAAAGACACTTCTTCCTACATCCTGACTGCAGCTTCTCTGCTCATCAAAAGCTGTTACAGACAGAATTAGGCACTTATTTGTCCACAACCAGAGTCCAGATGAAGAGTCAGTTCCAGGTTGGTTAAATGACTACTGGAGCCGTCACACATCGACCCCCCAACATGATCCTGTATAATGAGTACCTAACCCTTCTCTCTTGTGCCACTGTCACAGCAGCAAACCTCTTTTTACAAACTGTTTCCTCATTATCACCTTCTGCTCTTTTAGCCATTTCAACCCCGCTGTGACCACCAGCTCTCCTGCAGCAACTCGGTGCCTGAATGCTTGTCTGCTGTTTTGCTGCCAGTCATCATCCATGCTTGAGCCCACATAAAATAAGAGTGAAGCAATTCTAATAAAAATAACACAACGCATAAATGACAGCATGTCATAATAACAGGCCTTGTCATTTCCCCCACACAAATATTGTATGTTACAATCTGCAGCTCGTCGCACTATGGACACATAGCCGACTATTTTTTTGAATGCAGAAGGTTCTAGTAAATAAAGGGTTGGGTGTGACATCATACGAACTAAAATAATACGATGATGCGTATTTGAAAAGGCATACTCTTCTAAAAAGGAGGGTCAAAAGGAATCCATATCAATGCATCAAGCAAATAATGAACAATCTGTCTGTGATGCATTAATATCGATTTAGATGCGTTTATTTTCTATGTCCGAACATTATTTTGCTCACTTGTGTTGAGGACAGGCTGCTCCATTTGTACTTTCCAGTGATTATGTCAAATGTACATCATATCATTTCATCAGTGGATGGCCAGTATCAAACCTATTCACACGGCTGCAATTTGTGAGTTATCAAACATCCTTAAAATTGTTTGCTCAAAGAATCGACGTGCTTAATTTCTAGAATCTTTTTTTTAATTTTTTTTTTTTTTTTTTTTTTTTACACACACAACTCATGTGCCATTGAGAATATGGTGATGGAAACCTTTTATTGATTAAATAGATGCTAGTATGTTATTAAGTGATGCATAGCAGGATTAAATGAAAACAAATAAGACATTATGAACGATCACATTACTTTTAAACAAGGAGTTGCACTCAATTTGTCTGTGTGTGTGCGTTTAAGTCCGTGGATCACAGTGAATTTATATGATATTTACCATCAGTCTGAACTGAAACAAGCCAATTCAGTCAAAATAGAGGGAAGCTTCATGCCTCCGAGTATCATAATACCTTCCATTCTGACTTGGAAGATCCTTGTAACATATTTAATTTGGCCGTCTAGATCAGCACATTTACAACATAAAAAAACATAAAACTTCAGCCACCAAAACACTTAGCAGCAATTGTCTTGGTTCCCTACCTGGACCTGCATGTAGAGGTGAGCTTCCTGACGCTCCTTCCTCTTCTGTGCCTCCACCCTCTTCTCCTCCTGCAGACGCTCCACCAGCTGCTGCGGGATGTCCACATCAGTCATGGGCTGCAGCACCTCACCTGCAACACCACGACAGGTCAAAGGATTTGTTGTTACACGTCTGTGTTTACAAGGCTTTCTGGAGACAGGACTCTGTAGCATTGTACTGACATTGGCTATTTATGGGACAATTTCCCTGTTCTTTTTTTTTTAATATCTGTACAGGAAGTCAGAAGGAAGTGGGACACAACTTACTGAGCTTGGACTCACGGATGTAGACCAACATGTAAGCGTTAGTGCAGTGGCGAACTGAGAGGTCGTCGTCATGCCCGCCGTAGTTGTGCTCTATGGCCTCCTCCTTGGTGCACCGTGACACCACATCATCATCAAACTTGCACCACTGTAGAGAGAGAGACAGAGAGAGAGAGAGAGAGAACGAAGGATGGGGGGGTGGAGAGAGGAAGATGACAGCAGAAAGGAAAAAGAAGAAAAGCCACAAAGCACTTAAGACAACCATTTATGTAAAGTCATTTAGTCGTGTGCTTTCAACCAACATCCATTCCAACAGTTTGGACAAATCTAACACAACAGCAGTACAACACAAGAGCATGAGTCGTGAACTGCAGCTGGGTGCTCAACCAGTCGTCCTCTCCATCAGCAGTGTCATGAACAACATCAATGTATGAGAGCGACGAGCGTGAGTAGCTGAGGGTGGGGTCACCATACCCCTGCAGCTAACTCTGTCACATGTATTGACTGAGCAAGTGAAGCCATCTGCTCCACAAGGTAAACAGATTAACAGAAGATTTTCCATATTTTTTAAAATTCAGTCATTGACTGAACATTTGTCAGACATCCCTTGTTTATGGTGACGACGAATGAAAGAAGTGAGGTTGAGCACCTGTAGCTAACAGACAAAAATTCTCAGTATCTTGAGTGTTTCTCAATCCCATCATTCCCATCAAAACACACACCCATGGAATTTTTGGTGAAAAGGTGTATAAAAAAAATTGTTCTCACGATTGGTTCCTTGACACTCACTTTGCCGTCTCCTTTGGGGTTAAGATAGACGACGTAGTGACCGCCGTGGTTGTCCCCACTGTGCACCAGCACAGCATGCAGGATGTAGTTGGCTGGGTCCTTGGAGTCTGGCTTCTGGAGAAATTCATCCAGAGGTAGCTGATCTGGAAACTCAAACCTGTCGAGAAAAAGATGACAAGGAGACAGATGAGGGTTGTGAATGGGGGCAAAGGGAGGGCAAGAAGATTTAAGGAAAGAAGCAACATGGCGATATAAAACATTGTTGCAAGTTCACCGACCATTACATATAACACACCCCAGATGCGTGTGCGCGCACATCTACAAAGTCCTAGGGGGGCCAGGTGCTGCTGGCACCATCACAAAGATGACTCACAGCTTGTCAGAGGAAAGTAGCTATTCTGGACGGCTGTATGTGCGAGTGTGTGTGTGTGTGTGTGTGTGTTCAGCAAGTGTCACATTATCCCAGTGGCTTGTTAAAACACCATTAGCGCCCACAAAGCTTTACACAGAACGATACAGCCTACAGGAAATACTCTTAGTGACTCAATTTCTCTCTGCCTGGTTGCACGGGGTCAAAGCATGCTGTTCAGTGAGTGCAGGCTCAAGTGCTGTTTCTGGAAATAGACGGGTCCGCGTTAACAAAGGTTGAATAATAATAATAGCAGGCCACCTCTGAAATGATGAGCACCAGCCACTGACGCACTGTGTGGCAGGGAGTTTAAATCAGAGCTTTTTGTCTCCGAGTGTGTGTGTTTAACATGTGCAAGCACAATGAAAGGTTGATCATGGGACAAAGACACCTGCTGTGTTAGTCCTACCTGTCATTGATCTTGATATTTTGGTCAGTCTGTGGGTCATACATGAACCTCATCAGCTGCAGGTGAAGGATCGGAGGGAACGTCAGGAACTTCACACCTTTCTCTGCTTCCTGTAGTTAAAACATCAACAGACATCTGGTCATCCCATTCACCTCACCTACGTCCAAAATAAAACCATATTATCGAGTCTTGCCAGATATTGTTTTTAAGCCTGATGTGAAAAACAATTCATCAACCCGTCGTGTGATAAGTGAAAATGATTTTTCATTTTTCTAACCTTGATAACAGTGTATGTGTGTGATTTTTTTAAGTAAGAAAAAAGATAATGTAGACAGGAGGTGCTCCACATGTCCTCCTGTTGTGCATCCCTGATTCACTGAGGGAGGATGGAGGCACAGCCCCTTCTATTTATGTTAACTTCACACAAGTGTCATACTTTAAGAAAGATCCCATAAGCTTACTGTTACACCAATTTGTCAATCTCTCCCTCTCAGACGCTTTGTACTCAAGCCTGGAACTTCAGGGACCTTTTGGAGTGTTTGCACAGTCTACCAATAATGATATTAGTTGTCTTTTGTGATATTTAATCCATTTTTGCACTGAAAACAGTCCATTCTCTGCACAGCCATGGGCCTCCATCCCCTTTGGGCACGGGGAGACAACATGTATCCAGCGGAAAAACCTCAGATGAAGCCTCCTCTCCACTCCTGGATGAACCAAGCGAATACTTCCCGACCACCCCAGGATGAAAAACATTACTTAAGACACTGGAGGTGTGTGGCTTTATTGTTCGAACAAGCAGTAAAAACAGTAGCAGCACATTGCTTCAGGCAAAGCCTGCAACTTCACTTACGGTATACTAGTATTGCTAGCTCTTTTTTTGCTAGCACCTTGCTTACAGTCATCTCAAATCCACTGAAAGCTATTTTTTTCATCGTTCTAGATACCAGACTGAAAACAACTGAAAGGAGAAGCTCTGCAAACACGACAGAGGTCACTGGGGTTTCCAACAGGTTACAAATGGAGAAATGAGATGTCCAAGCTGGCAGGACTTGTCTGATGTGGATTTTACGATAACTTACTGGAGTTACAAGTGGCTGTTTACAGCAACGTAGACACGCTTGGCAAAGCTCAGTTTGCTAAACGAGCTGGAACTGTACAGATGTACAAGAACGTGCTTTCATATGATCCCTGAGGACACAGGTTCTGTTTACACTGTTAACTGAGAAATGAGACAAAATGACCCTGGTTCCTATGACCGTCTCAGCTACGAGCTCATCTAAATCATAACCATCCCCCAGTCAGTTTTCTGAACAAGGGGGAGACAGTGTGCACCTGCTTTACAATATTATGTTGTTTATAGTCTTAAAATGACAATAAATGATGATTTCATTAATCAAAATCATATCTAGGACAATATATTGATAGACAAAAAAAAAAAAAAAAATCTTGAAAGGCCTTATCTATTTTTCCTTTCATCTTGGTCCTGCATGCCTGGGATGCCTTATTAGTCAACATCAGAAGAGCATTAAATGGCTGTGTTTATACCAAGTGGGTTAATATGCCAATTGAGACACAGTGAATAAATATAATAAATAGAGAAACTAAAGCAAACAAAAATAAACAAGTGCAGCAGACGTAGGTGGAATCAGTGCGAAGCCTCACCTGTAGGCCATGCTCTCCGGCATCGTATTTGTTGTCTCCATCCAACTGTTCGGTTGCAACATAATCTTTGAATGACTCAAAGACTAGAAAAAAGCAGAGAACAATGATGAGATTGCAAAAGAACAAGATGAAAAACAGAAGAACCCACACCTGGCACAAAGATTAGATAAATGTGGGTAGTACTACTGGTCCATTGTAGCATGTCAAAATAGGTATGGGCACAAAATTTAAACATTCATTTTTCTCCTGAGGGGTACAAAAAAAAAAGCAAAACATCATAATCGACAGGAGTCAGGGGCCTTTCACACACTGATCCTTCCACAGTGCTGGGTCTTTGTCTGTTTACAAGTGAACCAAGCTCTGGTTCACAACAGGTAAGCCTTAAAATAAAGGACTTGATATGGGAAGAGTTCCATACTCGGTGCATTGTGGAATTTAAATGGATGCTGCAGCTGCAGAGAGGAGGGACGGGCGGTGTGTGTAGGTGGAGGCGCTCTGCTCCCAATCAATTGTATAAACCTTAAAAAGTAAGGATAAAAGTCTTAATAACATCGGAGCAAATCACTGCAGCCTTTGATTGTTGCGGCCCCTTCAAGCTAGTATATCTTTATGCATACGTGTGTCCATAATGTAATGAAGCAACTGAAGCTACAAGAGCAATTGTCGGAGTTCACGTCACTGAGAGTGACTTCCCGTTGCTGAGTTTAAGACTAAAGTCAGTTCAGCTAACTGATAACTACACCGGATGGAAACTCAGGTGACAGGTGTGAAAGTCCCCATAGGCTGAATATAAATGAACTTCTCATTTATCTGATTCAACATGAGCTAATTTGTCATTCGAGAGAGCAGCAAAAAGCTCTCCAGTTGTTCATGTTAATACTCACTGTTCTTTTTTCCTTTTATGCTGAGTTGGATGTCGTAGTAATCCTCTATCCGCTCTGAACGGTAGTCCACATGCTTACACTGGATATATGACTAGAGCGTGAACACACACACACACACACACACACGGGTCTAACTGTATGATTCAAACTTTTCAAAATATAAACCTCCTATTCTTTAACAAAGCTTTGTTCAACACAACAATGTGAGCTGACATCGCTGACGTCCAACTATTCTTTTTACAACTGTGTCAAGAAAACCAACAGTGGTGTTTACATGACGGATGCTGCTTTGATATCAACTGTGTAATATGAAAATCTGGAAAACCTTTGACAAATTGCAGTTACTTCTCTTTTTGTTAAAAAAAAAAAAAAAGGAGAGTGACCTATTTAAGAAGTAGTCATGAAAAGTGGCAGGTAAAGATGAAGACGAGTCAGACACAAAGAGCAGGAAGGAGAGAGAGGAAACGTACCACCATCTTTCCTCTGAAGAGTTTGGGGATGGTTCCTTCAACACAAGTGCCTTTCATTTTGTTCTCTACATTGTCCAGGAGCTGAAACAGATTTGTGCACAGCAGGGTCATTATATAGCGCACACACACAAACACACAAAACCAGAATAAAGGGACTCACCACTCTGCACAGCTCCTGTACATCATGTTGCATGAAGCTATCTAGCGTTTCCCACCTTAAGGAGGAAAACAGACACAAGGACAACAAGGCTTAGGTTAGTGAATTGAGCACAGATGAGGACAGACAGTCCCTGCTGTCACCACTTCAGACTTGTGGCTGCTCCAAACGTTTTTAATTCTACTAAGAAATTTAATTTAAGTGTCAGCGAGAAATTCTCCAGCCCTCTCAGTGGTAGCTGAGATTAAAGCAGTCAACCATCATAAGTGCCCAACTCTAGGGTAAAAGAACTTCGTTTGACAACCACGCTTAAAAAAAAAAAAAAAAAAAATCCTTAGTGGAAGAGTGCCAAATAACAACAGCCACGATGACACCATCTTCAAAGGTGTTTGCAAATTAACTCTTGTGAAAATCCCGGCATACAAATAAAGCTGTATAAAACGATCTTTTTGATGCCTTTCAAAAGCAGAAAATTATGTTCCAACTCTCACATTCTTCGCCGCAATCAACACTGGAATTTTCAACAGCAGCGAGGGGGGATGCCATGAAACACTGATGTGACTTCTCGTTCTAGCCCTCTGTCATCGTAGACAGATAAAGAGACTATTCAGTTTAAATATATCACCCAAAGGACTTGGTGAGTTTCTTGGTGCCGACAGGTTTGTCGCTGTGCTGCAGTTCATAGAAAACCCTCTGCAGTGCCAGCGGGACGCTCTTGGACGAGTCATCTCCTTCTGTGGGCATCATGTACACCGCCTGGAAAGAGAGGAGTGAGGTTGCTCTTGAGATGCAATGAATTTGTTTTTCTATTTTGTCACTCCTTTTCAACGTCAAACACAAACCCAACTTTTAGAATGACTAGTTTCAGTGATGCTGCCATGGTGACAGTAAATACTAGCACCAGTTTATTCAGTATCATGAATTGTACCAAAAGCACGCATCCCACATAGAGGGTTTACATGTGTCAGCTGTATTTCATGATCTCCTTGAATATTTGCTCAAACACAAGAGGTAAGACTGTACCCGACGTAGCTGGTTGGTGAAGAAGAGCGTCTGTAGCAGGCTATTCATGTAGCAGGTAGCTCCTTGGTTCTTTAGTCCAACGTAGCCTGTGTGTTTCTTTGAGTCCCAGCTGGTTACACACAAAGCAGATGTTAGGAACACAGAGAATCTGCAATGCAGGACAATGGCAGAAAAGCCAACTCAGAGAGGAAATTAAAAGCTACGCACGCGACTCCATGTGGGGCATCTGCCTGGACGTAGACTTCAAACGTGACTTTGTCATCATCGATGAAGCCCCTCTCTGGATCAGTCACATCCTGTGGACAGAAAAACAGTTCATATCCAAAAGAATGTGCAGCAAAAATAAAAACGTCCATCTATATTTTCACCTTTACAAGCTGTGACAGAGGACCAACACAGAGGTCAAAACATGCAATGAGCAAATAGCATAATGCAGTACAAAAATAAAACAGCCTAGCCCCGCCCAATCAATAAACAGATGAAAATTCGGTGTTTGACAGCATCTACTCTCATAGGCTCTAAACGCTGCAGCCATTGTTTCTAGGGTGGCCTCATTTGTTAAACATATCAATTCTATCTATCATTTTTCTATTATCTTATGCACTTACACTCCAGGACATGAAGTTGGAAAAACCCCAATCGTTCTCTTTGTGGAAGAAGAGGTGACTGATCCTGCGGCTGAAGGACTTCTCGTCATCTTTGTAGTTGATGATCTTCAACATGGCCTGCGCGTGGCATGACCATGACCTGAAACACCCAAGAACACAACACAGGATTTGGGTTTTCAACTTCAAATCCACAATGACAAATACGCTGACATCATTTCTTTATTCAATGTTCTTTTTTTTGTTCTTCTCTATTTGATTAAATGAAGATCTGGACCCAGTTGTGGATTTAATGTTTCAACATATATTATTGAATTGACATATTTAGAAGATTATGCTGGCACGATGGAAGAATTAGCATGCTAGTTTGGATCCACTTTTAGATAACAGGTCAGTGGGGAGTTCACCGCTGGTTTTGGTTAATTGTCTTATGCTGAAATGAATGAAGAAATTAATTAATGTCATGTTTTTTTTAAACAAAGACTGCATGGGGACATGATTCACCGGTTCAATAACGTAGCACAAGGTAGCTATTCTCAAGAAGCATAAAATAAGTGAGGGAAAGAAAAGATAAAGTTTCATGAAAGTTGAGAGATTTTGTATTTTCGTATCGTCCAATCAGAGTGGCTCTCCGGTCGGGCGGCAGGTGGTGGTCCAGCGACAGGTGGTGGTTCAGCATTCAACCAAGTTTTCAAATTATGGATCTTTTTAATTTAACAGCTTACAGTACATGATTAATCCTTCCAAAAGTTAACATTTAAAAAAAAAACACTTTTTTTTTTTAAAGATCAATGAAAATATCGGTCTGATTTTAAATGGTGAGGTTACTTTTTAAACAAAAGGACCAGTGACACAAAAAGATATGTATTATATGCTTCCACTCAATAATCGCAGACTGGAATAAAACCAAATGGCAGTTGAAACCACTCTTCTAAAATCTGATACACCTCAACAAATTCAACCAAAAAACGTGCTGCTTACATTTTCGAAGATAAGTCAGTATAAAAAACACTTGTTCTGATCACCATGTGTTGTACATAGTGTGACGCAGACCATTTTTATTTTAATCTATACTTCCTCCAGGGTACGCTGACAGCCATCTAGCAACATCAGATATAGGCTTCATAAAATCCCTCAACTCATCTTTTAGCATTTTTAATACTTATGAAAGATTTATAATATTTTGCCCCCTAATGAGGCTTTAGTTGTAGGTTAATTAACTCAGTGCCCTTAAAGATTTGAAATCCATCCAAATCACTTTGTCCCACCAAGACACCTACGTGGAGTCGGACTCTGCGTTGCACTGCAAGAAGAAGCCCACGCTCTTCTGGTGTGGCCGGTCGGGATAGAAGCGCGGCATCACCATTATCTTCCATGGAAGGTTCCGGACAAAGCAGGACGGGCTGAGCACCGACTCGCTCAGGCGGCTGAAGCGTTCAACCACAAACCGGAAAGTGGCCTCTGACCGCCAACTGGTGTCTGAAGAGAGGCAGGGAAAGAGGTAACGAGAACAGTCACAATACTGACGCCATATTTTGAGAAACTTATTTTTCAAGTTGAGACCAACAAGTCCAGACACACTTGAATTGAGTCATTCATGAGGACAATATACCCAAGTCATTAAATACAAAATTCTCTCAAATACTGCCGAAACAAGTGAGATGTCTGCGTCAGAGATCGCCCTCCTCACCATCTTCCATGTCCTCCTCTGTATTGTTGTGTCCGTCTGCCATGGCCACGTTACCATTGATCACCGGGTTGGCCGGGATTCTTGGAGGTTCGTCTGTGTCTCCAGCTGTACGACGAGAGAAACAATATGATGAGATGGTGTGGGCAGCAGGTGCCATCATGGGTTTATTAGATATGACAGAAGTCTGGCTTTGTAAAGCTTTGCAAGCAGGATTCAGAAAATGACAACATTCCAACCATGATCAATCAGATATGACATCTAGAGCTGGGATGTAGTTGGAGAGAAACTTTCTATGTATTCATTTTAATCCCTTTACTGGACACGAGCCAGGAGCAGAAAACTGATCGAAGCCATTTCCATAAATGGTTGTTCAAGCTTTCGACAGAAATCTGATAAGATTACCTTCTTGCAACTGTGGACCCATTTATAGAAAACGAATACACAATCCATCTCTCGTTACCACACTACATAGTCAAACTGGTGTTTGAACGCTTTCCTGCACCTTACGGCTATGGAAAATTGCGTTCATGTACTCAAGATTATTTCAGTTCAACACATTAAATTAGGTATTGTGCTATAAACAACCACATTTCTGCTTTGTTACAGTCTTCTACATCCCCAGTAAGAAGACATGACACTTGATATCAGCTATGCTGCTGTGTGTGTTATTGTGTTAAGTACTTGTTTAATCCCCTTCATGGCATCAACGTGACCTACAGAAATTTACGTGCCAGAAGTGCAGCTAGAAAAGCATATAAAACTGCATGGTGTTGCATTTGTTGTGTGTAGGTTCTCCGAAGATCAAGCATGGACATGTATGGAGAGCAGCACTGAGTAGGAAAGAAAGAGCCAAAAGATATCTGCAGTTGTCATTTTGAGTCAGAAGACTCCACATGCCTTGTTTTCTTCCCACAAACCAGAACAAGTATGTTGAAGGCCACAGCATCGTTTCTAATTGTTAGCAGAAAAAATGTTTTAGGTTTCCTTTAAAGGTGGCTTTGTGATGATGAACCAACAAGGTTGGAAATGGTGAAACTGTGGCATTAACCAGAATTCTGATGCAAGTAGTGATAGCTGCACGCTGTCCAAGACCCCTGATGATGCAGGGTCCTATGGTCCACACACGCAGTCTACAGCTGCAGAGAAGCCAGAGCGACTGGATGAGCATGGTGACGTTCGAGGGGCCGTGGGGGTTTTGAGACGTCACAAAACCTTTCTGACTTTAATCTTGAGGTTTCTTACTTTGCAATGAAAAACAATTATGAAGAGAGAGAAAGAGAGAAAGAATATTGAGTGGTTTAAGGCTAATTTTTTTGATTATCTCAATTTCACTACGTGTCCACTCACTCATCATGCTCTCACTGCTCTAATGATCACACACAAATTGCATTCCACCAGAAAATAAACAATGTAACTGTTAAAAAAAAAATGCTATAAATTAAATAAAAAATGTATGGTATATAAGTATATAGTCGAGTAAATAAATATACAACTGAATTGTGAAAAATCTTCATGCAAGTCAACTGAAACGAACGTAGGCCAAACACAAAAATGCTTGTTGGCATTATAATTATGACTTCAAGCAGGCTAACTCAGAGTGATAACATTGATCGATAATCTCTGAAGGTGAAAGTACACACATTGAGTAGGAAAAGCCATCAGCAGGGGTTGTGTGCCATCAGGAGAGGAAGAAGTTGCAAAGGAGGCTGCAGAGTCTGAAACCAACCCCGAGTCCTCCCACATCTCTTGCGGTTTATTACTTATTACATTGGAACAAAAATATTTTTTATCTCTAGTCTATCCCACATTTTCCCCATCATCACAACTTTTACATCAGGGTAGAGTTGGAGGATAACAAGAGTGTTATGTCTCACTGTATTCACCTTCACACTTGTGAGTTTCAGACCACTCACCTTGTTTCCTACTTATTACAAAGTTTTACACAAAAGGTGTGGTGAGATTAGGTTTACGGGTGCTTGACATCCCGAGAAAGGGTATAAAATCATTTATGCTTCCTGGAGCAAGTGGAATCTCTCTGCAGAAGTATTCCTGAGTGATTATGTTGTTTCTCTGCAAACATGTCTGTGTCTTTGTCTTTCATCTTCCTATGAGCTGACAGTGTCGGTTGTGTGCATCTTTCCAGGTTAACGTTCCTGATCGAATCCTCCTCGTCCAGCCAACTGACCTCGTTTCCCAAAGTGGATTACACAGTGCTAATGGGTTCTGTCAGTCAACTCCAAGACAACTTCTTGTCCCTCCCACCGTTCCGTCACTGAAATCTGCACACACTGGATGAAGATTTCAAGTCCAACAAAAACACCAAAAAGGCTTACAGAGCTCACTGTCACTCAAACTGTTCAGGAGTCATGAGGGGGAGGCTACACTGATATGCAGATAATATTAATAATCGTCAAATTGTATTCAAATTTTTCAACAGGCACTGATCTGAATAGCTATGATTGAACAGCCACAGAAATTGTCCCATCAAAAAGCACAAAAAAAAGGCAAAACAAATCTTTCCTTTCAAGCAAGTAAGCAAGCTAATAGTGGTCAAATCTTTCCTTATTCAATGAGAAAATGTTCTACTGTGCAAACAGTAAACTAAGTCCAGATGTGGGTTTAACCTGCAGCAACAAGGTTAAGACAGCACAGTTGATCCGGTTCCTGTGACTTAGCAATGAGAAAGTGAAATGTAACTGGACGCAGATTAAGATCAGTTTTCAAAATTCTTTCCAGAGAAATAAAAAAGGTACAAAACACCTATATAACAAATGTCTTGGAGAAGGAAATCTTTTTTTTTTTTTAAAAGTTGGACTTGACAAATTAAATTGTGCTAATCTTTCATCGTGTTGAGTTGAGAAATAGGTTTCACAAAAAATGTGGTTTGGGTGAAAAGTATAGGGCTGGTTTTCGATCAATTTACATTATTTTTTCTATTTTTTAGAAGCTTTAACATCAGACTGACATCTGGCAACAAGAGTCTGACATCATCCTAGTCACATTGCTGTGTCAGTACAGATGTAATTCTGACACAAACAGAGCCGATGACTGAGTAAAATCCCCGCAACTCTCTGGACCCTCATAGTGTAAGGACCTTACAATGTCAACATGATTTAACTTTTCTTGTTAAATCTCATGACTGTTACCTTTACAACGAACAAATTCAAGCATTTTTCTCTAGTATTGATGTTTTGCCAAGCCAGCAAGACAGATCAGACATGTGGCAACACATAACTTTTTGGGTCAATGTAAAACTGAATGGTGATCAAACCTTTAGGATGCACTTTTTTTTTTAAGAGTAAAAAACAGGTGTGAGAAAGCCGTATAAATGCACCTCCCAGAAATGTGACAAATAAAAGTCATGACCATGAAAAACTAATTTCACCTGAGATTATTTCTAACTGTGTATTCCTGAACATCATTGACGTAAGCAATTTGTGTACTGGCAAATAACACGATAGTTTGTGCGTATGAACAGATAATAAAATCACCAGGGTTGAATGACGCAGTGATGCTGAGGGGTCCCATAAGCCTGTACTCGGTCTAAGTTGACATCAGGGGGGAAAAAAAACTTAATTAAAATATAAAACGGACGGATGTGCTATGAGTGAAACACGTGCAGTAAGTCAGTAGGTGGTGGCTACGACTCCAAATCGGACAAACAAAAACACTGATCATTAAAAATGGCGAGCTCCATGCCGTTTGGTCGGCCATACAATGAAGCAGCAAATCCCCGCGCTACCCCTGTGCAGGCCTTGCGTACTGCAGGGGCAACTACAGTTACTTGCCATCACACGCATGTCTAAAATAACTCACTGTCAACATTAAAGCAACCGCACAAAAGCCCGAGTAACACGAGTCATTTAAGATTGTCTTTATTCCCACACTAATAGCTAAACATGTTATACCGCTGTCATTTTGGCAAATCATGATTGACGCATCTGCGTTAGCTACTTAGCTATCTAGCAAACACTAGCCACCGATTCAGCTGCAGGCCATTATTAGCCAACATTAGCCAAAATCACGAGCACCAGCTAACAAGCTGGGATTCATGTGGGAATTAAAAAAAAAAACAAGCACGTGACTAGAGCTTACAATATAAATGTTTTATTTGATGTAAAATCCAAGGCCTTGCTTTACAGCTATCACCAAAGAGAACGTTGCAAAATACAAGCCACCATTTTGGAACACCACACACCCCCTCCGTGAGCATCAACGTTAGCTAGTATGCTAACTGACATGCTAGCCAACAAATTAACGTAACCAAGCGGGCCCAAGAGCTAATTGTCTAGCTTACGATTAGCTGTCCCGCTAGCATTGTCCATCAACGTTACGTTTTAAATCAAACATAAATAGACCATTTTCCCAACGTACTTAATTCAAACGAAAATTAAAGTCTTTTTGCTGACTTAACGCTTTCGGGACCAAACTGACAGGTTTCCCCTGCAAGTTACCGTTAGCCAGTACTGGCAGGGCCGCATAACGAGCGCAAGCCACCAAACACGATGCTAACACACTACCTCTATGATAGGCTGGCACTACGTTGCTGAGTCGAAAGGGTAATAACGGACTATATTATAATCTTGCGGTTACGTTAAGTGGTGCTTAATTCATACGGGAGATAACCAAATTTCAGTGTACCCGCAGGTGTCAATAGCTGTCAAAATCGACCTTTTATCTATGGTGAAAAGTTGCTAATGATCTTACCTAGCGGATAGTCCATCGTTTACTGCGAACAACCACACTGTTTACAAACATTTCTCGTGGCTATTGATCATCTACGGAGCAGAATCCTGCGATTGCATAGGTCCCCTAGTACCTTGACAACTGCATCAGATAACTTGTTAAAGCAGACGAACGCGCACAAAAACTGGACAGTATATATAGAAAAAGTGTGTCTGGCCCGGAATGAATGATTTGTGTAGCTAACAGTCAATATGAACAGCTTGTCTGGTGCATTTACAAGCAAATGGGGGGGGGGGGGTGTAAGCCAACAGAAATACAAGCTAGCCAGCTTATAACGCAAAATGAGGTCAGCTCCACAGAACTATGCTGCAACGGACGCGCAATCAGCAAAAAAGCAGCCGGCTATCCTGGCTGGCCTCGGGCCTGCATGTTTACTGTAGAGTTGAGCTCAGCTTGCAGAAATACAACTTGTCCCATATCTCACGCAGCTATTAAGTTATGACATAAAATACTGTAAAAATGTCCATTGGTCGGTACTTGCCTTCCATCTCCATGTCCTCTGGTTCACTGAGCTGCTGCTCGCCGGCTTTCTGTTGCTGCTGCTGCGTGTGGTGATGGTGGTGGTTCATGTTGGCAGTTGTTATTGTAGTATTGATGCGGTGCTCCCTGCTATCTTTGTTACCGTCGACCTTGTCCAGGGCCGGTTCGGTGGGGAACCGGGTTCTGGACTGCTGGTTAGGTGTGGTAGGATGCGGAGGTGGGGTGGACAGGTCGAGCCTTGGCGGCCGGGCCTGCTCTGTTGCAACCTCGGCCTTGTCCGCTGTCAGCGCCGGGGAATGAGGAGGGGAGGTCGGCGGGGGAGCGGGTAGAGAAACGCGGACGTATTTGCTCGCTATTCGCCCAATCTCGGCGCCTTTAGTGGGTGCGAGTCGCGGGGTGGGATGGATGGGCCGGGGCTCCAATAAGGAGGCCCGCTGAAACTAGCTAATTCAATCCGGCTTTACACCGGGAAATGTGGGGCAATGAGACAACTCACAGCACGACCTGCACCAGGAGGAACAAATACCCGGTTATAGCTAGCAATAAGCTACCTGACAGTAGGCAGCCAGCGGGCGATAAAGGTACAACAACAGTGAAAACAAAGGCTCATTTGCTATAGACACACATTCAACAACTTTGCTTGCGATATCCCCAGTCCGTGTGCTCCTCCGATTGTCCCTCGGCTGGGGGAGAGCGGAGGAAAAAGCTATCCATTCAAACCAGTTTCCAATACGGAATAGCACAAGCGTTAATTTGGAAGTTCGCGGAGACGAGAGTTGCCACGGCCTGACATAAACCAATTCCTCCAAACCGCTCTAATGAGATAAACGATTAAACGCGGTACTTCGTTGCATTCCCGGTTAACTCTTGTTTCTTATGAGGAATGTGCCCGGTCATGCAACGTTAGACTGAACCGCGCAGCCCTCGACCCGTTCCTGCCGTGGTTTGTGATGTGTTGAGTCTGAGGTAAATCTCAAAATGGCGGTCGCGCTCTTCTCTGAAATGTCACATCCGCATGGAGATCCAAACACTGGCCCATCCCCGGCCCGGTTCATATCCTTGCTAAATGATAGGGATCAGCCGTGTGAAATGAAAACACAAGTACCATTAACAATTATGAAACTAGCTATATTTATATGTTGCACAGGGCCCCCAATCACAGCATCAACCATTGGTCAAAGTATGACTTTATTTTACCGCATAAATGTCATTTTATATTAAATCTCTCGGCTTGTCAAATAAATTGTGTCCTAGATGAACGTGCGCTTTACTTCTGTTGCGCTGTACATCCAAAACAAAAGCCATGCAGGGAAATTACAACTTCTCATCAATTAACACTACATCTATAGACGTTCTTAAGTAAATAAGTAATGTGTAATGCATGTTAATTAGTAAAATACCGTATGAATTC
The DNA here is from genome assembly GCF_037954235.1 of Aulostomus chinensis. Taxonomy (NCBI): domain Eukaryota; kingdom Metazoa; phylum Chordata; class Actinopteri; order Syngnathiformes; family Aulostomidae; genus Aulostomus; species Aulostomus chinensis. The sequence goes on along the minus strand of NC_141337.1, from coordinate 15,737,061 downwards.
AGGGTTTTCCTGTATTGAAATAGCTTTAATTAAATTTTCGTGTTTTATCCTGCTTAAAGGAATGCTTCATAGTAGAGATCAATTTATCCATACTTTATTTCGCCTATATCACTTTTACGTGGACTTTTCTTTTTTTTTCTTTTTTTTACACTTAATGTATATATCTTGTATTTTCACGTCATGTTCTAAAAATGCGTTCTTAAGTAAACATATTTCCCCTCCGGAATATAAACCTAATTCTCCGTATTTCATATTTCCTGGTGACATGTAACGCTGTGTTCAATAAATAATATTAACTTGACAGCTGTAACTTTTTTGCCTACTTATAGATAAAGTAATTGTTTACAAAACCGTTTGCAATTTTGGAATCTATAATGAGCCAATTTATCAATCATAGTGCTGATGCTAAGGTATCGGAACACCTTCAAGTCTCTGTATTCACAACAAGAAAAAACATGATGTATCCCCTTATAAACAGAGCGATAAGTGGCTTTGCAGCGCAAAAGCGCACGTTTCTGTTAACAGTGCTGTTTACCTTTTCTCATTTAAAGTTTTGTTTATCATTCGTTAGAGAGCAATATGCGTTTGTTTGTTTTTTTTAAGAGCAAAAAGGAGCGGGTTACTCATATGTGGGGCTGTTCAATTTTATAGAAGCATATATTATATTATATTATATTATATTATATTATATTATATTATATTATATTATATTATATTATATTATATTATATTATATTATATTATTAATGGCAAAACGCACTCTCTTGCAAGCTTTAGTAAAGTCACTCTTTATTGAGGTTCTTCTGTGACGATTGGTGACGGACGTGACTACCAGCCAATGAGATTCTGATTCTAGCAATTAAGCCCGCCCTGCTTCTGCCCATGTGGCCAATTACTTCTAACTTTCAGCGTAAAGGGAGGGATGAAGCGTACAACACTGTAGCTTGCGTTGTATATATCTCGACGTCGGCAAGTAGGAAAAATAGTTAGCTAAGCTTAGCTTCACAGATGGTCGAAAGATATGTCAGCGGCATATCGTAGTGTTTAATAGTTTCAACAGTACCATTATTCATAAAATTGGTAACAGTATTCTTTACAGCATATACAGGTAGTCATCTTTTACGGTTAAACAGGACGTTTCCCTCGAGTTTCTGTGTATTAATGGAGGAGAAGAAGGAAGACGGAGACTCGGAGATACAGGAACACGGACCCGAGCACTGGTTCTCAAAATGGGAGCGGCAGTGTTTGGCCGAGGCAGAGCAGAGGGAGCCGAGCGAGGAGGAGGCCGACAACGACCAGGATAAACTGTGGCATCTCTTTCAGAACTCCGCCACTGCTGTGGCACAATTATACAAAGGTTAAAACCACCGCCTTCCGTGTGCTTGTCTGTTATTGTCACTACATTATCCCCATGGATTGTTGGTTAGCAATTGGGCTATCGTTACTTACATAGGGTTATAACTAGCGTTTGCGTCATATAGATAGAATGCTAACTAGCTAGTTAGCACGTAACTTGCCGGGTAACCTTTACAGCTGATTTTGCAATGCTAAATTTATCGAGCTTGTGTGGGCTTCTGGCAAAGATGAAGTATGAGTCAGTTGTTATACGTCGGCTTCGGCTATAGAACAACCTTCTGTAGATTGACACACAAATTTACAGTAGCTTAAATTCACATGAATATATTTGTCAATAAACTAGCTGGTTGACACCAAGTTAGACGGTCGCGGTTAGCTAGCGTAACGTTAGCCAGGCTAGTTACAAAATGGCGATGGTAACAACAATCGTATCTACGCGACATTCCCAGATGACAGTTTCTTGAACGCTGTCAATGTTACCACCTGGTAAAGCGGACGCTGTTGGATGTGCCTATGGCCCACAGATTGTTAATTAGCATAGGACTGCTCACTTGCTTTTAAACGCCCGGTCTGCTGCTGAGTGAGCACTTTGTGAAACAACGTGTAGCCAGCGTTATAATCACAAAATGGCGAGGATATTATTGGTTCGCTGTGGAAAAATTGGTTTGTCTTCACTCTGCCGTGACTGTATGTTCTCCGTTATTAACTTTGAACCCAAATGTGCAGAGTTCGACTTGTTAAGGCCGACCATGGTTGACATAACTTTATGTTTGGCTTTGCTGTGCAACTTTACTGCTGAGAGGGCAGTTAAGTTGGTGTGTCGGTGCTTTCTTGCTAAATAAGCCGCTGCCAAGCTGGCCATCTAGCGCTGGCTGACAGTTATTTTTATGTCAAAGTCTGTGTCTGCAATTGTAGATGCAAGACAAAATGGCGAATGAAAATGATCTTCATCTCGACCCTATAATCACCAAGCTGTTCTGCCTCTCTGATGTTTTGCTGCTCTCTGGTCACATTAATCTTCCTTTATTAGGGCTTTTTGTTTCCAGATTATGTCGGTATGCTATTAAATAAAAAACATGATAATTTCCTCTTTCTCTAACAGACAGAGTATGTCATCAGCAGAGCCTCTCATTATGGGTGCCATTTCAGAACGCTGCTACAGCAGTGACCAATCTTTACAAAGGTAACCACATCCCTCTCCTCTATATCTTTGTTTTCCAGCTGGATTTATTGATTCATCACATTATACACATGGTTGTTCCATGCTTCTTTCCATCAGTTTGAGCTGAAGACACGTAGATGTGTTTTTATTGACATTAAACCTCTTATCAGCATCATATTGATCAGTCTGCCCCTGCAGGGCTTCGAGGCTTTTGTGTGTCACTGAAAGACATGCTCATTGTGAGGTTAATAAACAGACTACTGTCCCAAAGTTTCCCATAACGACCATGTCATGAATTCACCAGTGGAACAGAGGCTGTTTGTAGTAGCAAGACTGGGATTGAACTGAACTCTAGAGTTTGGCAGTCCAAAAAAATGGGCAGAATATATATTCTGTGGTAGATTATGCAGTAAATGGTGAGTAGCTGGCACCATCTGGTAGTAAACATTTTAAATCTATTTTCACAAATGATTTCCGAAATATCAGACACAAACACACTCACTGTTAACATGTTAGACTTTTTGCATGGTTCTGGAAAACAGGATAGTGATGATTGTGGGGTTTTTTTTTTGTTTTGTTTTGTCTTTTTGGCTTTTAACCATGGCAGAGAGTGTGGAGGCCCATCAGAGAAGCTTCGACCGAGGCATCCAGATAGGCCACCAACGACGTAATAAGGTTGGTCTCATTCTGCTTTCATTCAGCTTAGTTTAGGACCATTGATATAATTTTTCTTTTACATTTCGGAAAATGTCATATTAGAACCAGAATTCTATCACAATAAACCTTTTTTCAACCTGATCCCTTTGACATTGTATTGTAGGACATGTTGGCCTGGGTCAAAAAGCGCCGGAGAACCATCCGTAGGGAAGATCTTATCAGCTTTCTGTGTGGAAAAGCACCACCGCACAGGAGTAGCAGGGCCAATCCAAGACTAGCTATGGTGGCTCCCAGCCGGGCTAATTCGCCAGCCGAGACCGTCTCATCTGTAGAAGCAGACCTCCAGCCCTTCAGAGAGGCCATAGCACTGCACGGTAAGAACAGCTTATGGCAGTCATTCTAGCTGCCATCACAAACTCGATTTACAACCCACAACGGAGCTACAAAGTCAGTGGAGCTACTGGTCCTCAGTGTCATTGTCAAGGCTTATTATTATTATTATTATCATTGTTATTATTATTAAATATGTCTTTATATATGCAGAGTGTCAGACCCCGTGGCTCCTGTTTAGGTGCGAAAGAACTATGACATGATTGTGAGACGTGGTTGCTCATGAGGTCTAACAGAAATAAGAGCTTGAACTGAAATACTATACAGGTCCAGTGTGAAGTCAATCTGTTATTGTAGTCTTTCATGAGATTTTCAGTCAGACACACGGTACCTCAAGTAATGAACTACAGAATCTGTGACTGTGAGAAGGCTTGTTGTCCTTCTGTGGAGCTCTGCTGCATGTGGCCGAGAGATAAGAGCATGTTGAACATGGGAGTGTTTTCAGTATTGGCCAATGGTGAACAAGGATTTGACTCTGTTGGCCCCTCATGTGTATGAGTGTGTTTTTCTGTGAGAATGTCTCACTGAACCAAATGCAGAGTGTTGTTGTTTTTTTTTCTTCAATGGTTTGAATGCAGTTTTCAAATATGCAGATGGCGTGTTTCTTTATGCAGTTCAGTTACATCAGATTGGTATTTCTTGAGCTCTGTCAGTGCACTTGAAATAAATGTTGTCTCATTTTTAAAGGGTCATTTTAGGGTGTAGCTGAGGGTAGGGTGGATTATGTCTGGTATTTCGTGGTTTAGGTTACAGAAATGCAAGTTCAGTCTGAGTCAGAGGGTTTCACGGTATCTCATTTCTCTGTTATCAGATCCCATCTGATACGTTTGCTTTTTACCACCAATGTTTGTGTGTGTTGGGTCTTACAAGGCTTGTCACGACAACTCTTTTGGCTGGACGATCACGTATTGGCATTATAATATGAGTACATATTTTCAAGGAGCAGTGGACTTTAAAGTTCAAGTATTTAGACGTTGGAATGTGAATGAAAGAATGCTTTTGCAGACTGAAGCACTGTTGTAAGCATGTCTGGGGTACATATCTGGTCTTAAACACGTGTTGTGTAATGTATGATAGAGCGTACCTTTGGAGTCCTATTTGAACTTGACAACATATATGTTGTAGCAGAGTAAAAGTTGTCTGTTTAACCTTCAGAATTTCATCTGGAAGTGTGGGAGATGTGTGTTTTCTGGCACAGTGTATTGATTCCCTGGCAAAAATGTGCAGCTGTTTTTGGATTATATAGTAAAATAGCAAGACTTTAGCTGTATGGCCTGTTATGTTTAGCTTTTCATTGCCTCTCTTGTAAATCAACATACCAGCACATTCATGGCAGGTTTGACTTAAACCCAAAATGTATCCCACACCGGTGTTGTGGAATGTGACTTTAGAACCAAGTACATTTGGGCTCTTTAAAACTCATACTGAACCCCCCCCCCCAAAAAAAAAATCCTAGTAATTAAAATTGCTAATTGCCTTGAGTGACCTTAAACTTGGCTGTTTCTGTCTGCTCTTGTGTTGAGGAGCTGCTTGAAGATGTATGATACGATAATGCATTATAATGGAGAAAGTCCTATGAAAACGCAGTAGAAAGATCTTGTCTGTATGAATTGTGATATGTCGCTAGAGCATCCATGTATGTCCACTTATGTCCAGCAAAGACATTGTGTTCATTTTAGTGAAGAACTGTGTGTAAGGTGTTAGCAGTGGGTTCAAATGAGACAAAGCAGGAACTGAGAACTCTCAGGACCAGGCCAGTGAAACGCCACTAATGCTCCAACACGCAAGACCAGACTCACTCATGATGTGGTTTTGTCACTTCAGTGTTCAGCAGTCGTACTGTAGCTGCAGATATTGAGGGCCTATTTATTTTTGTTCAGCATTCACTTTGGCACATGACGTGTGTGTGTGTGTGTGTGTGTGTTTGTGTCATTGCTGCTTCAAATGTTTTTCCGTGACAAGCATTCTAACAATGCTCTTCTCAAGCAGCCTCAACCCCCCCCCCCCACCCCCCACCCCCTGAAATCTAAAATGGGGACAGGAAATGAAACAAAACCCAGCGCCAGTGACGTTGACCAATGATGCTACATCATGGTTCAGGTCAAGGAGCTTTGTACGTGGTCATGCGTCCATCAATCTTGAAACGCTATTAAAAGATTCGAAAAGCTTGTCAGTAATGTTGTAACTGCTACTAAACCATAGTGTGTGTCGCACCTTGTGAACATAAATCTAATTCTGTTGTTTCTATTCTCTCTGCAGGTCTGAGTGGAGCCATGGCGAGCATCAGTGTACGCTCTGGTGCTCCAGGGTCTCCCACACACGTGAGTGGGAGCAGCAGTAATGGAGGTGGTGCTGGTGGAGGGGGCTCCTCCGGCTCTGGGACAGTGTGCCGCAGTCGGCGTAACGGGCTCCAGGACGTCGACCTGAACACTTTCATCTCAGAGGAGATGGCACTGCATCTGGACTCTACAGGCTCCGCCTCTGCCGGGGGAGGAGGAACCAGGAAACGAAACTCCACCCAGTGTAGTGATGTCATCACAGACTCCCCTACTCACAAACGCAACAGGATGATCTGATCTGCTGCCTGCTTATGTGTGAGGGGGGTTGGGGGTGGGGGGGAGGTCCTTCCAAGCCAAGGCGAGGAGAGGGGGGATGGATGGGCGGACTTACGTGAGACCGACGTGCAGATGAACGTGCAGATCCCTGGCTGGGCGGATGAATCTGGGCTGGAAATGAAAACAGGGAATGGAGGCTGGAAGTTCAGTGTGATCCAATATCAGATGGATTCTGCTCTTTGTCTCCTTTTCCTATGCTAGTACTTCAAATCACTGCTCTGCAATCAGGTGTGTGTGTGTGTGTGTGTGTGTGTGTGTGTGTGCGTGTGTGTGCGTGCGTGCGTGCGAGTGTGTTTGAGAGAGAGACTGGGCAGCCCATTGACACCAACACACCCTTCATCAGACATGGCTGCCCTGGAGAGGAGACGGCAACAGGAAGTCATCAACTCATTCTGGGATGCAGACAGTTCTGAAACGGGTGAAAATGCACTGTGCTGCTTTACAAATAAAAGCCACTTGATCCTTGATGACACATTTGTGCCCTTGCCCCCTCCCATCCCACTCGGCCCTCACCCACTCATCCTCACCCACCACCTTAATAAGGAAGTGAGGGCCATGATAAAATCACGTGATGCATGGAATTGCTCTCCAACTCCGTGGGAGACTCTGTCAAGACAACCCACCGATTCTTTGTTACTTCATGGTTGCAACTCTGGGCGGAGCTGAGTCACCCAGCTGGAGTACATCTGCGGTGTCACCCGGCCTCAGCTTCTCTGGTTACCATGTCAACAGCCTAACCACCGATACCAGGCACTTGATGTGTTGCACCTTGTTCTCTGCTAACTCTTCTGCTTCGTTTTTAGTTCTTCAACCACCAGTGTTAAAGTTCTAGGTTTGTCGCCACTGTTTACAGCAGTGATAGCCAAATTAATTTCTTTCTCCACCTTTTTGTTGTTGTACTTGTTGAAGATAATGGAAAATAATTATTTTTGTGTATTCAGCTTCTCAAACAGCCCATTTGCTGACTGCGCCCCCCCCCCCCTTCCCCTAGTCTTACTACGAAAGCAGCTGCTGTTTTATGTGATTGTGTGACTATATTCTGATGAGTTGCGATCAGGAGTTTTTGCACTTCGATTTTTTTTTTCCACCTCTGACTCATGCAAACAAATCGGCTCTTCCATTGATTCCCAGTTGTAGCCTTGCCCAGCTCCCATCAGGCCCTCTCGAGGCCACGTCACACATTTACCGCTCGGTGCTTAGAGGAATGAAACACGGGGGCTCTTTTCACGCTCAAAGAACCCTTCCCTGTACGACAAGTGGACGATAAATGGTGCTGTATGGAGGGGGGGAAAAAAGCATAAATGTGTTCGCAAAAAGGTAGCGTTTCCCACACCAGCCGGTGGAAAACTGGCAACTGTCACTTTGTGTTGGGACTCTGTCGTCTTATTCTGAAAGGGGCGTGTGCATTAAAAAAGAAGGTTGCTTTTTATTTTCTATTTTTTTTTTTTTTTTTTTATTGGTACAGGATGATGCAACTCTGGGCCCGTTTCATTCTTGAAATGGTTTGTTGCCTTCCTTTCCTCTGTAAGGAAGCAGAGGAGGAGATGCTGACATCACACCAGTCGTAAACGTTGCTATATTTAAGGAAATGCAAAGAGCTACGTTACAGATTATTTTAGGATGTCGACGAATACGAAGATCTCGTTTGGGCACAAGTGTACAAAGAAACATGTTTCACGTTAGCATAAGATGCTAACAGTAATGACAAATGTGAATTGATCAGCCGTGACGTCAGTGTGTCCTCCTCTAATTCCTCACCCCCGCCCTTACCCGCACATTTTACAACCCTGGACATGAGTGTTCTAAAGTTGTATGAAGCATGCCAGTTTTTAATTTATGTTACATTTTTGGTCACGGATTTCTTTTTTTTTTTTCATTTTAGGTTGGCTGTTAATATTCCCACATGATCGCTGGCTAGTCGTGAAAGAAATTAACCACGCAGACGTTCTGCATTTAGCGGCTTATTTTTTTGCATTCAAATTAAGCCACTGAATGAGACTGAAAACTTATTGGGGAAGTGTGAGAGTTTGTGACGGCTTGTGAATGAGGATCAACAAGTAATCATTGGTTCGGGTCTTAAAAATGTACATTTTTACAAACAAACAAACAAACAAACAAACAAACAAAAAGGAACAATGTGTTGTAAATTCAGGCAAGTCCACGCAGCCTCTCTGGTAGAGTGAATAATGTATCATAGGAAGGATTCTTTTATTTTAAAAATAGGAATTCGCCCTATAAATCAAAACAGTCTGCTTTTTTTTTTAACATGACGGGATCTCCTGCAGGGTGAGCTCACCCAACAGGCTCTTGTCTCATTAAATCACAGGAATGTGTTTTTGAATATTTTCAGCTCTTTCTCTCGACACGTCACACACTTCGCAGCGGCAGTGGGTAGCATTTTTGACTAAAACCAAATGGTGTTTTTGTTGTTGTTTTTTAATTTTTATTTTTTTTGCTACAAATGAGTAGTTACACCCTCCCAGAGTCTCACAACACCTCATTCAAAGGGAAGATTGAGTGGCTCGTCTGCAGACCGGAAAAATTAATTTAAATTCAACACAAGGACGAGTTGTTCTAGGTTGTGACTTAAGAGTCTGCTTTGCGCCGTCTTCCAATGCCAGTGTTGTGACCTGCAGGTTATACTCGCTGTCTTGCCCCCCCTCCCTTTGCCCCTCGAGCCAGTCACCGGCTTTCATCCACAGCGTTTCTAAAGGCGGACTCATGCCACATTTCTCTGGAGCCAACACTATTATCAGCTGTTTCTCAATACTTATTTGTTTAAAAAGTAATAAATGGCTAATCTATATACTTAACATTTAATTGTTGGTATGATATATGTGGTTCACACTGTAAAAAGAAATAAAACCATTGAGTTGAAATCACATGGATTGTTTCATTGAAGTGTATTTGACTCATTTTGGGGGGGACCTTTTTGAGTTTAGGGGTCCTGAGCTGAGAAGTCGGAGAGCAACAGCCAGCGATCACCAAAACAACCCTGTCCCTCCCAAATGGCTCCTATCATTCACAGCTGTTTTTCATCCATTCAAAAAGCTTCAATCACAGATTAGAAACTTAATCTGAGGAGATTAACACGAGCAGCTAAATGAAGACGATTGTTGTTCAGGCTGCAGAAACACAAAAACTGGACAGTTGATGTGGTGGATTTGTATTTTTAAAGAAACATATTAATGGACCACCTCATGTGATCCCAGAGTGATGCATTTTAGTGAACTTCCCATTTTTCTCAATGGGTTTGGACAGATTTCTTGAAACCTTCATTTTTTTTTTTTTTTCTCAGAACAGCACAAAATCAAAAATCTCAGAATCTTACAAAGCTGCATCTTCATGACACACTTCACCAACAAATGGAAACCACAATGTTCAGGGTGTGGAGCTCTAGAGAAGTGAAGTTTGTTTAAATCAATGCATTTAAAAAAAAAGTACGAAAGTCCTGCAGAACCCTAATCTGAACTGTAGTTCAAACACTGGGTTTTGTGCTTACAGTTGTGAGAAAAGGCTGAAAGGTTTTAACTTTGGCCCCTCTCAGTTTTCATTAAGCGATGGTGAAAAAGTGTAAATGAGAAGAACATTCCGCCACGCTGTCAATCAAATTCAACAAGGGATTCAGCAGTCAGGTCTCTTATGTAGCCGTCCCTCTGCTGCGACAGTGTCCATTTTGATAGGAACCGTTAGCACCCTGTGACCTCTGACCTGGCTTCTACTGGTTTCATCACATCCTTCAATGCAGTCTTGAGGTGTTACGGCTGTGACACTCGTGCTTTAATAGTCTTCAGCCTTTCCGTCTATCGTTACTCATCACAACACAAAATGTGTTTTTGGGAATGTTTGAGTTTTGTTATGACATCTAAAACTTGAGTCTAACTGGGAGAAAATTATTTATGCAAAACGTGTCTTTAGTGTGTTAAGTGCTTTCGCAATTCATTCTCCCAGAAAAGACAGGCTGGGGGTCAGCGTTTCTTTTAGGAAGTAGTCCCTTGACTGACCACTAGATGGTGCCAGAGGAATGCTTCTACTGAGCAATGAGGTCATTCAAACTAAAATAAGAATTCTTTAGAGTAATAATAAACCAAAGAAAATATGACAGAGCTCAATATTGGATTTATTTGCTGTATTTTTAGAGATGTTGGCTGTAAGTTCCGACAATGACGGAGGCAGACGGATTATCCTGCGCGCGTGCGCACGCACACACACACACACACACACACACACACACACACATCCAAACAGTATTAAATTAACTTTCTAAGAGAAGGCAGACAAACACATTCTTCAAGCCTGAAACTAAAATGACACATACAAAACCAACACAATGGCTTCTTCATTGAACAAGCCTCCTCTTCACCTGGATGAGGATGTCAACAAGCCAACAAGCTAAAGAGCAACGCTGGTTGCAGGGGTTTTGGTCCGAGGTTGTCCACTTTCAACAAACAGCCCCCCACACACGTGAGAGGCTTCCTCAGCAGCTGACTGGAGGTCCTGGACTTTCAAACAAATTAGAAAATCGGAGCGTGAATATGAAAAACCTTAAATATTAAAGGTTTTGAGAGTAGTCAGGGATCATTTTTAGGATTTCTTAAGACTGAAAAAACCTGCGTGGGCTCTTAACAAGACCTCATGTTAAAGACAAGTCTTCAAGTCCATTTCGGTCCGATGAATGACCCCCCCCCCCCGACCTTGAAAGTGAGAAGGTGATGATGAAGGTTCGGAGGTGGGGCTCAGATCTGGCTGAGGGGCAAGAACTTCTGGTAGTAGCTTTTGGTTACATCAATCATCAGGTCCTGCGTACACTCAGGGAGCTCCCCTGAAAACAGACCTGAGACAGAGAGAGAAGGTGATCTAAACCAAAGCAACAAGGGAGGAGCAGGTGAGGTGTGTGTGTGTGTGTGTGTGCGTAAGGCCAACCTGGGCATCCAGAGAAGACGGTAAAAGGAGGCACCACGGTCTCAGGGGGAAGGACGGTGTTGTCTAAGATCTTGCAGCAGTCTTTGAGAACACAGCGGCGACCCTGCAGTGACACGCCACCGTGAGCATGACAGAACTTACAAAGACAACACAGTGGATCTTTTTATTGTCAGTAGAAACTATTTCGAATAAATCTGTCGGTAGGATGAATGTACCATGAAAAATACGACGAAACATAATGAAATTAGGTTGTGTTGTTTACTGGGATCATTGTCAACCGAATTAAGAGCCAAAAATGTTGAGTATCTTGATGTCTGCACCGGCATCTGCCTGCTGCTGTGAGGATTAGTGCGTATGGGAGGATGGACTCAACTCGCTAGGAACCTTCTTAGATTTAAAATAAAACACAGACTCTTTAAAAACACACACAGGACTCGGATCTGTAAATTGCTGAGCTTCGTTTTTGTTAAAAATGACGTACGTTGTTCCAAACCAAAAAAAAACAAATCGAAACAACTCCGGATCGCTGAGATTTACCTCCATCATCACGAGAGGCATCGGAAGGTGTGGTCTCTCTGACAGTGTAACCGTAAAACTCTCACTGAATTTCCTTTTTGGGATCCAAGACATAGAACAGAAACTCTACTTTCTCCACCAATTCCCAAATCTACAACTAAAATAACAAGCGAAATGTTTTACTCTTCAGCAAACACTTTTTATTCAACCAGATATGAAGTTCAGTCGTGAACTTGAGTGGCCCCTCTAGATATTGCTGTTGTTGTCGTCGTCAAGACCACCCACACTGAGACAAAGTCATGACCGAGACTTGTGGTCAACATCCCGACTAAGGCAGGGTGAGACTGAGTCGAGACTGAGACAGGGGCAGGGTTAGATGGAGGGCACAACCTGGGGAAAGGTCACAATTTAACCCTAAACAATGATAAAGTATAATCCAGTCTCAGTTCATTGATCGTCTCTGCAGGTCTGTGTGTGTTCAGATGAACTCATCCTGCTGCTGGCAGTCTGCTGGAGCCGCTCTCTCCATGACCATCATGTGACTGTTTCACCACAGACACTGGGACTGTTTATACCCTCTCTCACCGTGATGTCCTCTTTCTTTTCTATCTGTTCGCCTGTGTGTGTGTGTGTGCGCGCGCGCGCGCGTGCGTGTATTCCTCCAACTCACTATGACGCAGTTCTTGCCGATGTGGACGTAGGAACCGATCTGTGCCGCGTTCACCACACAGTCCTCCTCGATGAAGACGTGGTCTCCGATGTGCAGCGGGAAAAACGCCACTCTGAGGCAGAGAGATGGACGGTCGTTCCGGGAGTTGCTTTGATTCACTCGCATCACAAACTGAAGCTCTTCAGATTTTAAAACTTCAGAAGTTTTTCGTCTCCGTGTCATTGCAATGACCAGTCGTTATAATTTTCTCTTGATTGAGAACTTAATTTACACACTTCATGATAGACACAAGTGCTAAATTCAGCTTTACAAGCAACATTGATTAGTGGCTTGGAGACTGGCTATGAACTGGAGTTCAGCTCTACCTCCTCAGGTTATTCAGAAAGCTCCTCAGGTTTTAAAATGCTTTTATGAATGTACCAGTTTGCTCTTTAAAAAGTCAGTTTCTTGTCGTGATTTCTGTTTAATTTCACATAAAAATGATTACATTTTTATCATATAGTGAAGGGAAAAAAGATACTTTACCCTTTGCTGAATTTTTTGAACGGTGGTCGAATGACGCTCCGGCTTTTAACAACACAGTGTCTCCCAACCCTGACGTTAGCCAGGTCCCCCCTGATGATGCAGTCATTCATGACAATAGTCTGGAGGGGACAAACACACACACACACACACACACACACACACACACACACACACATTAATACAGATATGTCACACGCTAAGTCCCGCTGAACTGAGCGACTCTACCGCTCCTTACTTTGCCATTGAGGACGATGTTTTGACTCCCGCACAACACGGACTGCCTGCTCACTTTGTTGCCAGAAGCCTGAGATGAAAGGAGATCGTGTGTAAATACGAGTTACTGATTTGACTGTGTATTCAAGAGCAGAATGAATCCAACGCACAACGCCCAGTTCAGCTTTCAGTTAGCCGTGCACCCACTAGCTAACAACAGCTTGAAATCATCCACGTTGTCTCACCGTCTCAATGTACTCGGCTTTGTTGTATAGGATTTCTGACAACTCCATGGCTGGCAATTTAGTAAAATATTTACAACAGAGATGCTAATACAGCAACAAGAACGAGTCGCTTTGCGCTTTTCTGCTTCTCTTCTTCCACCGTCCGATGATCAGACTATACGAGTTGAATCACATATAATCGATCGTTTCGTTCCACTAAGTTGGAAATGTCCTTAAAGAGTTGTTTTATTTGAAATAGTCATCATTATTTGCACAGTTTATCGTGTCTGTAAAGGATTATTCCGCTCTCTGCAGTTATTTGGCAAAGAAAGTTATTTGAATGTCATTGTTATTAAACAGATTACGTTTCCGTAAAACGATTCGGTAATTGATTGATCATTCCTGATTTAAACCTTAGCCCGTTGCTTTTCTCAAGATTTTTTTCCTTTTGTGCAAAGTGTTTTAATATTTGTTTTTTTTTGGGGGGGGGGGTTGGCTATTCGTGAAAATATTTGAAATCCAACATAAAATGAAAGCAAAACAAGACTAAAAACTGTCTGAGTTGTGCGCATGCGTGCCGCGGAGCCCTTGACCCTGTTTCTTCTTCGCGTCGCACGCTGTGTAGCCGCACTTCGCTCCGTCATGGCGTCCCGTGTCCTGCAGCAGTGCGTCCGCTCGTTCGTTCGGCCCTCGCTGAGGCTTTTCTCCGGTAACTTGGCAGTGAGAATCGCCGCCGCCCCGACAACAGCCACCCTTCGACACCTGTCCGTCGCTGCAGACAGCCGGAGGTCGCGGTGGCTCGGACAAAACCGGGTGAGTCTCTGGTAACATTGAGCTGTTTTGGCCTAGCGTTCCCCGCCGTGACCTACTGACGTCTTTCAAACCTGACATGCTAACATAGCATCTGGAAGTTTACCGTGCCTGGAAAGCGAGGTATTTTATCAGGAGTGAGAACATCATCTCGTGACGTTTTGTCCAAAGAGAAAGTATGACGTGATGTGGTTATATACGTGATTACACAACGGCCATGTTTGGCTTATTAGCTAATTTAGCTAGTTAGTAAAGTTACAGAGATGGGTTACACACTTGGTTACTGGCGCTCTCTCACCTGTGACACCCGGCGACTTCTAACACTTTAACAGTGCCGAATGATTGTAAGCCTCTTTATCAGTGAAACTTGACGGTGTTAAGGGTTACGACTGCAGGGAAGCATTGTAGCCTGTTTTTTCGTAGATGCTAGCAAGCAGGATCGTTAATGTGTTGTTATGTTGCCCACTGGGAAAGTCTTTAATACATTTCAAGTTTGCAGTTAATGGGCCAGACTGTTGTTTTTAGCACTATACACACTATAACACCGTATTATAACAAATAGCACGGTACCATGTAGCTGACCAAACCAATACAATCAGCCCCCCTCAATCGGAATCCGTCGCAGTTTACAGTTGATGATGAAGAAGAAACTGAAAACTGGATCTCAGTCATTTGGACGTCTAATGCAAACCGTACATTAACAGTTGATATGTCATTGGCTTTATCAGTCCACTGAGCTCCACCAGCTTTGTGAAGTCTCTTCTTCTTTATATCAGGAAATGTGTGATTTATGAGTGTTTCTTAATGTTGGTTTTAAATCACAATGTTGTGTTTCCCTGTGCATTTAAATGTGAATATCAGATCAACTTGTCTTTCACAGATAATATTACATAAATAGTTATTGGCTCTCTGCAAATCAGTTAAATTATTTGAAAAAAAAATCGTTGTGCATCACTAAGTCGGTTAACGTGCACTCTTAGAGCAAAATGTCAAGAAGCAGAAACAGTTCCCCTCCAGTGAGCCCCAGATACCTGTGCTCGGATGATTAGCACCCTCTCACACTTCCACGACATCGCCTGGTCTTCCTCTCTCCTCCCAGATCTCCTCAGGCGTGCTGTGCCGACAGTATGGGGACCTGCCCCCCCTCACTCTAGAGAGCATCAAAGACCGCGTCATGTACGTCCTCAAGCTCTACGACAAGATCAATCCAGAGAGGGTGAGTGGGAAGCTAAGAAACAAACCAAACAGTCAGCAGGAAGTGGAATCATCAAGAAGTATTGTGTGTTTACTGCCAGAGTATGAAGGAGATCAAACAGTACATTTGCTTATTGTATCCTGGACACCATGGTTATGTACTCGCGCATGTATCTTCTGTCGAGGCCCTCTGAAGTCTTATTACATCATCATACGCACTCAAAACTTTGAGTGGTTTGTATTTGTGAGGCTGGTGTGTTGAGCTGGAGCAAATCAGCACATTATTTTGCCAAATGTTTGCTGGTTCCAGGCTTTTAAATGGAAAGATCTGTTGCCTTTTTTCAACCCCCAAAAGAGAGGAATTGATCAGTGTTTGGGTTTTGGACCGTCAGCTCGATCTAAAGAACCAATTTGAACAAATCACTTACAGCTCTAGGAAACTGCGATGAGCCCTTTCAAAATTTCTTGACATTTCATTGACTGAATAATTCAGAGATAAATCGTGAAAATATAGTCAGATTAATGTGCGATGAAAAAGAACGCTAGTTGCAGTGCATACCCGTTGAAAGTGTGTGTGTGTGTGTGTGTGTGTGTGTTCGTGTTCATTCCATTCTGCTCCACAGTTGCAGACCTCCTCCCACTTCATGAAAGACCTGGGACTGGACAGCTTGGACCAGGTGGAGATCATTATGGCCATGGAGGATGAGTTTGGTGAGTTGCCACGGCAACCTGTGTGGTGTGGAAGCAGGTCAGGCGTGGGAGAGATGAGATGCTCAGACTGTTTCATTTGGAGGGAGGAGCTCAAGTATCGCTGGGAACTACATGAGAATGTGTCATTATTGGACTGTCAGCAGTCACACTTGACCCTGGTGATTAACGGCAGTCGTGATGAGTTGCTGTCACGCAACATTTAAAAGGTTGTATTGTCAATTCACGATTGAAAGCTTGGAGTCAAATATGACACGTCTCATATGATAGTGAGTTGTCTGGTCCTGGAAGAAACACCTGAGCTGAAATAGAAATAAACCTCAGCAAAATAAGCTGAACACGTGAGCAGAGTTTCTCTGGAAAGGCCATTATGGATTTGTCCTCATTATCACCATCAGTAGTTGCCGGGTAGCTTTTTTGGAAAATCGGTTTGGGTTTTAAAAGTGTATTCAGATTTATTTGGCTTGTCTTTTGAGCTGCGGGTGTGGGTGGGGCTACCTGGAGCATTGACCGAGCGTGTGCTCCTCTGCAGGCTTTGAGATTCCAGACGCTGAAGCGGAGAAGTTGATGACTCCTGAGGAGATCGTCCAGTACATCGCAGACAAGAAGGATGTTTATGAATAATCACGTGAGTCGTCCTCGTCCAGCCTGCCAAAATGACATCCCTTAATTTCGTCAGTGGTTTCTCACTGTCTCCATTGTATTGTCCTCTTCCTCCCAGTGTGCCCGCCCCTGCAGGAAGTTCTTGTCAGAGATGGACACCAAACTGTTTTCCACACCCTCCTCGCCGCCTCCTGTCCATCACAGCATCCTCGTGTTTGACTGTATTTAAATGAACATGTGCTTTGGGAGCGTGGAGATGAATCCATACTGAATATCACAGCGCTTGCGTTCTCCTCCAGCGCCCCCCTGTGGTTCCGATGTATAATTTGTCATGAATAGTTCAATAAAGACACATGCTGTAAGGTTCTGTGTCGCAGGTGTGGTCTTGGGATCTCATGACGCTGTCTTTTTTTTTTTTTTATTATCTTGCGTCCCATTTTGGGGGGTTTCGCCAGGTACTTTGACAGCACTACCATTCGTGGTCAGTGTGTAGCAGAGTTGCTCAGTAAATAATCACACGAGTTAGAGTGAAGCGCACATCTTCTCAGGAGGGATCGTTCTCCTCAAAGGTTTCCTGGATTTTTTTAAAGGCGGATCATAAATAAAAATCCCACCATCAGCAGTTTAAACGGGGATGTGATTGAGATCGTGTACGAGAAGAAACAGTTCATTTCTAGATTTTGTTTCCACTGGCAAAGTGGCCAACGCGTCAGGAGTAGTTTATTGTCACAGTCAAACACCAGCTGAGACGACGGGTGGGTTTCTCCCTGAATAGAAACATTACAAGTTACCTATTTTATTGTTTACCAGTGACGTTTCAGCAGAACATCAACGACTTGGCTTCAGTTTCTACTTTGCCGTGCTGAGTTTCAAATAAACTTGAAATGTATTATTTGTACCTTTTCTTCTTGTGTGTGTTTTGCACGGAATCGATCAGGTGCGACTTCATGCTGATTTTCAGGATCAGCTGATGGCGTTGATTGAA
Source organism: Aulostomus chinensis (assembly GCF_037954235.1). NCBI lineage: Eukaryota > Metazoa > Chordata > Actinopteri > Syngnathiformes > Aulostomidae > Aulostomus > Aulostomus chinensis. Next base: position 15,719,510 of record NC_141337.1, on the reverse strand, counting down.
ATCTGATAAAATATTAATTCTGCAATACACTTAAAAATGTGTGACATGTTAATAAGTACGCAGTGGTAAGTGGCAAGTGGCCGGGTTTTTAAGCTCATATTTGTTTATTTTCTGACAGTTCTCCCACCTATGAGGTTCTAGAGAGCTTCGGTAGCGGGAACACTCACAGTTGCTGTTCTGAACACTGACTTCTTAAAAACTGTGTGTGTGGACAGATGTTTGAAGTCACAACACTTTACAGATGTGTAGTCCAGACCAAAAGGCCGAGGGTCACTGTTAAGAGCTTAGGGAAATTATTTCAATTCAGTTCACTCTCAGAGGTCAAATAATTACCCCCCCCCCCCCCCCCCGAAAACTAAACCCATTATGGTTGCACGCCTCTGATGCGTCTGACCGTGACCTTCGCCTTCGCCCTCAAAGTCCCGGTGGATGTTTTAACTAAATTTGGAAACGTTCCCTTGGAAACAACCCTTTGAGTTTATAGAGTCTCAGTCGAGTCGCACGTTTTTAGCAAATTTGGGGAGAAGCACTGAAGACGACTCGCTTTAACGACAGAGTTGGACGGACATTTGAATAAAAAAAAAAAAACAATCTTGTTCCTGATCTTCTTCCATAAAAGCGTTGATGTTAATATTGTAAGTATCGACTATAAAGCTGCAGGTTCTTTGTGAGATAGTTGAAGTTGATTTAAATTCTTCTACCTCGTTTACAAGTTTCCTGGTGGAGGATCATCCATCCTCTATACTGCTCATCCGTTGAGGGTTGGGAGGGGAGGTTCACCTTGGACGAGTCCCCTGTCCATCACAGGGCCATCAGGGGCTCAGTATCTTGCTCAAGGATACTTTGACATGGGGAAGTGAGAATTGAACCAGCGACCCTTCGGTTGCCAGACAGCCACTCTACCTCTGAGCCACGCTGCCCCCTTGGGTGGGGAATATTGATAGGACCTTGTTCAGTGACTTGACTGCATGCTGTTTCACCAGTGACCAGACGGGGGTGCCAAAGAGTCCAGGAGACACTTGGTTATTGTTAGTATTTTATTGAGGGTTGTACCCAAGTTATACAGCTTTGTATGCTGGCTGAAGGGCCAGAGGTTACAAACAGTAATCAGTATACGAGTACAGCCAACAGAAGACCTACTACCTACTAACTCTACACCTTAGTACAGATTCTCTTAAGAGCACTAAAATTCAGAAAAATAAGGAGAAAAAAAAATACTGAACAAACCAAGCAACAAAGGAAGGAGAATAAAAAGATTAAATGAAACCAAACAGACAAACAGCATCAGAGGAGACATTCATATTAGAGCACACTGGAGTTGGTTTTCTATACCTTGTAATATCAGGCGACTTCGTTTCGTCAATTTTTATACCCAAACAAATAAAGATTGTCCTTCAAAAAGTGCAGTTTCCCCCCGAAGTTTAAGAGAAAATCCTTTGATGACCCGAGGAAGACGTTTGAAAATGGAGTTAACTTCCTGTGTGAGAGGAAGATTCCCTCTCCTTGATTATAGACACTGTACGTTTATATTCTCATATATATATAATATATATATAATGTATATATATACACACACACACATATATATATATACATACATACATACATATATATTATATATATACATATATATAATATATAGTTCCAACAGTCTCCCAAAGCAATGTGCATAATAGGTTTACAGGTGATCCAACTACACACCGTGGATTGATAGAATCTCTAGAAAAGACATTGTAGTTGTGTAAAATTTGCAGTTTTCACCGGCCTCGCGTCTCGCCGCTTATTGAGGAGGAGACAAGCTGTGAAAATAGACAAATGGACTTTTGCAAATCTTAAACCTGTCCTCCTCTCCTGCTACAACTGGCCCGACGGTTGCTAGGTAATAAAGGTTGTTTTTTTTTAAAACTTTATTATTAGTAGTAGTAGTACTAGTAGTACGATTCGACGATGGCACAACATGTTTGAGGAATATTATTGGGAATCCCATCTCAACTGTATTTTTTTTTTCATTTTTAAAAAAATTTTTAAATTTTTTTTTTTTTTAAACTTTTTGGGATTTTCAAAGAAAGCAAAAAAACCCGAGGTGGACATGGAAGCCTGGGTTCAACACTCCACTGCATAGTCTCTCTGAGCGACCCCCCCACCCCACCCCACCCCCCGCCCCCCACCCCCTGTAACCCGCCCACATCTTTGTGCTGGTTAGACTAAAGCTTTTCAGGGTTTGTGTGTATTCATACTAAATGTAAAATGACAACAAAGACAGCAGATTCTCACAGTTTGTGTTTTTCTTGTTTTTTTTTATTATCTCTTGGGTGTTTTTATGTGTGTAAAGTAAAAAATATAGATAGCCTTTTGATCGACAGTAGGAGCCATGTGGGTGTGTTGTGACATAATATAGCATTTGCTCACAGGATAGTTTAGTCAAGAGGAAAACAAAGAGTCACATTATTTTTCGCAACTATTAAAAGTAGTAGAGTATCACCTGCCAGCTTCCCTCTCCTCCCCGCTTCTCCCTCCCTCCCCCTCTCCTCTGGCCCTGTTGGGAAGCCCCTCGGCAGCCCTGGCGATTGTACATTGCTCATGGTGGTTTTCGCTCACTGAAAAGTTTTTCCTTACGTCATCCTTTTGCAAATGAGTTTTCTTCAAGCATTTTAACATTGTCCAGCTTTTTAAATAAGCACACACACACGCGCACACACACACACACACACACACACACGCACCTCCCACAAAAAAATCCCTTTCCTTCCCACTCCCGCCTCAATTTGGCATGATAATGTTTTCCAAACTCCCTCTCTCACACACACACACACACACTGAACAGTAGATGGGACCAGACTGCAACGCGGCCAGATGAATCCGTGAAGCTGAAGTATAATGGGGAGTGAGGGTGAGGTGGTCTACACTCGTTGCTCGTCCCTTCTCGAAACAGCTACTGATCAGGGATCAGCTGAGTCCCATCAATAGTAACAGATACTTGGACTAAATTGCTCCTAGATCAGTGCCGGGAAAGATCTATTACCAAAACCAGAATGAACAGAAAGGATTCCACCAAGAGGCCCTGACTTGTCAGTTCTGTGTCACCTCTCCTGGCGTTTGTCGACGGGGTCAGAGAGGGAGAACTGATCCTGGATAAGCCAGTGAAGAGGCGAGTGGAGCCCTTCATTTCCCTGAACCAGCCAATCACAAGTCACACCCCCCTACGCCTGAGTCACAACAGGTCGATATGAAACCTTGCCACATTTCAGTCAGACACCAGCCTATCCATGGCCGCCTGTCACCATGACAACCAGGTGTGGTCTAAACAGTAGTTCAATCATTAAATACAAAAACAACGAGCAGTGGTTGCTGAATGCGATTCTCCATGTTTGAAGGTGTCGGCCTGTTAAACCGTTTTGCTTTTGTTTTGTTTTTTTTCCTCTGCTACATTCTGGCTCAGCTCCTACAGCGAGGTGAACGGGGAAGAGGTAAACCTCGAGGGGGAGACGCCTCCCGCCTCCCACCCCCAACCTTAGTCTCACTGGAACCAACAGAGCACCATCTTCTGTAGTCTCTCTCACACACACACACACACACACACACACACACACACACACACACACACACACACACACACACTTGAGAATATGCAGACAGACACACACACACACTTACTTTACCCTGTCACAATACAATCACAGACACACCTTCACACTCTGACAGACCTGAAAATCCAAAACGACACCGCCGCCGTCACCAGCCACCTCGGCGTCGCTCTCCGCCCTCTCGGCCCCTCCTCTACATCCACCCAAGTGCAAAATCCAAGGCTCCTCAGTTCAACTTGTCAATTAAGTTAATCAAAAAAAAAAAGAAAAAAAGAACAAAACAACACACTTCAGATGTTCCACTTGATGACAATTGTTAAACAATAACACAAAATAAGAGATACACAGTTTAAGCAAAAGAGATGTGGAATTAAAGTAAACTAATCTTTTGTATATGATTGAATTATTTGGTAGAGAGCAGGTCAATACTGGCACACACCACAGTCAAGTCTGGCTAATACTCAAGGTTCTGCCTCACTACGTTGCCTCCAACGTGGTAAATATTCACGGCTAAACTGAAAACACAACAAAAGCCAACACTTGTAGTACTTCTGAAATAAAAACCTCTATTGGAGGGGAAAAAAACACACACACACACACACACACACCACAGTAATTATGCAATGAAGAAATTAAGGTCCATGGCTTTGCTAATGCTCACTTCTCATTCACCCACACACACACACACACACACACACACTCTCTGAAGCCCCCCCCCCCAAGAAAATTGTGCATCATAAACAATCGCTGCTAGACTCTTCACACATGGGTTTTTGTCGACAAACGCAACCGATGGATTTACATTCACTCAAACACCCCCGCCCCCTCCCTCCCTCCAGCGGTGGAAGTCACATCTTGCCAGTACAGAGCATCCTAACACACACACACGCACTAGATCAGAGAACTTCAGATGAGTACCCCCCCCCCACCCACCCGCCCCCCAAAAAAAGGAAAAATAAAATGAATAAACAGCACAACAATACAATCATATTCCATTTGTAAACAGGTAGAAGCCACTTGACTTGTTGTTGCATCTTCGGACACAATTAGGATCAAGGCAATGAAATGTGGACGACTTTTGCACTGTTAAAATATAATCTTCAACCAAAATCAGTGAGTTTTTTTCTTTCCTTTTTTTCTTCTTTTTTTTTTAAACACTATTTGTGGCAATGAGAGCAATTTCTTTTCTTTCTTTTTTTTAAAAAGTTGTACTTAATGAAACATTTAAAACATTTTAGTGAGACATGAGAGAGAAAAACAAGAACAAAGCGCCTCTCTGTAGGCCATGTGAGAGGCTACAGTATGCATAGATACAGATTCGCCTTTCTCTTGGTTTAGAAGTCCGACAAGACAGAACTGACAGTCACACACTCGCGCCGTTAACACTCCCCACCTTTTGATTTCTACATCGGAGGAGAGGAGAGAGGGATTTATAAAGTCCGTCCTCCACTGCCCCCCCCCTCCATGTACACACACTTGGACCCCCTCCCTCACCCTCAAAAAAGACAGCATATTGAAAGCAGTGTGTTGAGCTTCTCCAGCTTAAAGCAGTTATTTGGCAGAGAAAAAAAAAAAAACTTACAGACCTATACATAGTTTTCAGTGCTAGAAGTTGGATTTTCCTTTCCTACAAGGAGTAGTAGTTGTTGTTTTTTTTTTTTTTCAACTACAAGGGGGGGAAAACTGGCTTGATTTCCTGAGAACCATTGCTGGTTATTTAGCAGACAAAGAGGAATAGTTCAAATAACCAACGCCATGGCCAAAAACACTGATCCGAATTCCCAGAGTTACAAAGCATCGTCTTCATCCTCGATAAGTTTTAATTTTTTTGTGTAATTTTTCTTTGTTTTATAATTTTTTTTTCATTTTTTAAAATTCTTTTTATATTTTTTTTAATGCATTTTTATATTTATTCCATCTTCTCTTTAAAATGAAGAATGAACACACGTTCCGCCTCCTAAGTCTTGTAAACAAGAGGTTGCAGTGTGGCACCTCCAAAACATTGAAAGCCTATTCTGAAAGTGCTGTTCCCCCTCCCTCCTGCCCACTAGGGGGCTCACGAACGGGAGGGCTTGCTAGATAGGCCCCGCCCCCTATACTAGGGTAGGCGGGGCTTGCTAGTCCCAGCTGCGGCTACAGTCCTTTGCACTGCAGAGCTCAACGTTCTTTAGTTTAAAAACAAAAATTGGTGCAATACTTTTTAATGTCACTTTTACTATCACCAGATAATCCTCCTAAGTCAGCTTTTATTCTCTTCTTTTTCTTTTTTTTTTTAAACTATCTGTTGATCTTGAACTCCACGACAACGCAGTAAGGTAGGCGTGCCAAGGCAGAGAGGAGCGCACACGTACTCTCACTCACACACTCACAGTACTTCCACACACATACGGTAAGGACCTCAATGAGTAAACAGCTACACTGGAAAAACTGGCTGCTCCCTCTATATTGCAGATTATATATACTGAGAAAAAAACCACATTCAGTGCAAAGTTAAAAAAGCTCATACTCCAACATTGTCAGCAAACAAATGGAAAAAAAAAATTAAAATAAAATAAAATAAAAAGGAAAAAAAAAACGTTTAAAATAAAAAGAATTGGAATTAAAATAAACATTACGAATGAAACAAAAAAAAAATATATATGAATATATATATAATAATAATAATGAGCTCGATTGAAGCTTTTTTTCGGTCTGAAAGAGCACTACCTGGAAGCAAATATCCATCCGTTCACATTATAGAATTGGCCTGCATGATTCAAGTATTCCGACTGATATGTTTTTGGGCTAAAACAAAGTGGACATATGTGCAGAGAGAGAAACGTAACTTGTTTTCCACAGGGGAGACCCCGCTTGGTTGAATATCATGTAAGTGAGAAAGAGTCCAACTAGTGCCATTGCATTTAGAACTACTAATTATTTTCTTTCTTCTGCTGATTATTGATAATTCTCTACTGACCCTCTCCCTAGCCTGTCTGAGAGGCTGGTGGTTCACATGGAGTCCCCACCGCTCGTCAGGTGATCCACCGGGAGGAAGGAGCTGATTGGAGAAGGGCTGCTGATCCTCCCCGCCTCGGTGCCGCTGGGGTTCCCCCACAGGCTACTGGAATAGTTGGGCCCGCCCCAGAGGGAGGAGCTATGGAGGTCGCTGCTGTTCCACTGGTTAGGTTCAGGAGCGCGGCTGGGAAAGGGGTGGGACTGATCCATTCTGCTCTGAGAGGAGCCAATGGCCTGCCAGCCGGAGGAAGGAGTGGCCAATGACTGCCCTTGTGCAAAGAAACGGTTGATTTCCTCCTCGCTGGCAAACTCAGCCAGAATAGTAGTGTTCCCCAAAACACACCTACAGAGACAAAAGAGAGACAGTGTGTGTGTGAGAGAGTGACTGACTGCTGCTGCAATACAGTGCATTTAAACACACATCTGGAGTGATGTGGCATGTCAGACTTGCAACCCACTTATTACCCATACTAATGCCGGTGTCACATCAAATGAGGCGCTGCAGCAGTCGTGTGGCGGTGTGGGTGTGTCACTACGTGGCCAGTTTATGTGACGCCTGTTATGAATTGTTCGCCAACTGCCACTGAGCAACAAATGAGAGGAAGACATTCCTGAACCTTGGACATAGACCCTTTCCTCCCTTTCTTCTTGAACTCAAAACAAAGAGACACTGGCTGTTGCTTGGAAACCTGAAGCCATTCTGGTCTGATCTCTGGCTTCCATGACTGGCTGCTGCAGCTTGACAAAAATGGCTGGTGCCACTTTTCCACACTTTGACATCAACCGGAAGAAACCGTGGCTCACTTTTTTAATCACACGCACTTGCTGATGAGAACAGCGCTTTACTTAAAGGACAACTTCCTCTCAATTACAAATATATGGAATGTTCAAAAGGAAAAATTGAGACATTTATTTGCCGTTTGGGTTTCTATCAGAATTGCACCACGCTGCTGTTGAGGTGATATTTTCCTTATCTAAAGCTTTTGCTATGTTCATACTTACATGGAAAAAGCTGCCTCGAGACACACAACACATCCACATGCCTTTGAAATCGGCTTAGAAATGTTTGTTTAATCCCAAACCCTGATTACAGGAACTGTTTACATGGTGATTAAAAGAAGAATTTAAGTAACTCTAACCCAGCTACTTAAGGAACTGCCTGGACTCACTTCGGTCAGGATGTTTTCTGAGATGTTTTAATAATTATGTTAAGTTGCAGAGAGACAGAAAAGCCTGTAATCTAGAATGGCTGCTGAGTGCACGTTTGTGTGTGATCTCCTTACATGTGCAGGCTCTTCTGGGCCTTAGCAGCCTCGTCCTTGGAGCTGTAGCAGACCACGGCGTTACCGTGCGGCAGGTTGAGGTGGAATGTGATCAGAGGGCCGTGCTGCATACACAGGGTCCTCAGGGTAGAGCCATCAATCTGTCAGACACAGGCACCAAAGACCAGTTTACACAGGGCCCATGTTTGAAACCAGGAGTCGTAGTGGTCGCAACAACAAGCGCTGTTGGACACATTTCTACAAAACGGGCTTTCAAAGACTGATGTGTGTAAAATACCCCTTCATTCACCGGATAAATACAGGACCATCTACAAAGCTCCAGTAATGACAGCGTTGTTCATGCGACATACCTGAGGTGTGAGATTCTTCAGAACGAGCCATTGGGTTCTCCCTGTGGTGCTGCCGTCGGCCCAACTGGAACCTGACAACACACACAAGGCATCATTTTAAGTAAAATGGGCGACTGAAAAAGGAAAAGTGGATGGTCCGTGCTCCATTTCAGCATCACCCACACACATTAGCCTGCGATTTGACGTAAAACTCAGATGTGAAAATGTAATGCAGTTGAGCCTTCAAACCTTCCTTCGCTTGGGTCAGTTCGGGCCTGTGAGGCACTACTTAATATCTGCTGGTAGATCTGATTTTCTACCAAATCAACAGAAATCTCTGAAGTGACTCAACTCACAAACACTGCTGCCTCCATGATCTTATCCCACAAATCTACAGGCACATACCGCTTCAATTCTGCCTGCTGTTCACTGGTATTATTATACTGGTTTGGTTCACTATGTTTTGCAGTAAGTTTGCCTTGATTTAAAGATTCCACTAACTTGATAAAATGTCGTCTCCTTTTTCTCTTGACAGCTTTTGTCCAACAATATTTTTATATGATCAAACAATGACATAAACATGAAAGAACACAATACAGATGTTGTTGTTGCGTATCTCTCACCAGGTGTGTATCTGGACTCAGTGGAGCCCCACCCGCTCAGCCTCAGGGCAGAACTGTCCCAGCCAGAGGAGGCAGGGCTGGGCTTCTGGCTGGTGAGGCCAGGTGGCGGTCTGGAGGGAGCCGCCACAGACAGCGCCTTGGGAGTCAGGGGGACCTTCCACAGCTCATGGGCCAGGGAGGAATTAGAGACAGAACTGCCGCCGGGAGACCACTTTGACTCACTGGGTCTGGCTGCAAGGACAAAGGACGGAAAACACCGACTGTAAATGGAAGTTCAACATCTAAACATCCTGCACATTTAGCTGGAGAGGTTGAGAATATTGGAAATGACAGCACTAGAAGTCAAAGACTGCAGACCTGAAGTGCTTTGTGCTGTACTGGTGAGGGAACTGCTGTGGCTGGAGGCACGAATGGATGACCAGGCACTGTTAGAAGGCATCGTGGTGTTCAGAGATGAGGATGGCCCTGAGCAACATACGCAGGGGTTATTAGAAAATCCCAGCAGGACAAGTGTTTGTTTAACGCATGGAGAACAAAAAAGAAAGAGAATCAAATCTCCTCATCAAAGCTCTTAATACACTCAGAGTTGGTTTAACAAATTGTATGCAAGTAAAAGTAAAAACAGAAACATGTTAACAGTATTTGTGAGCTACCGTTGTTCCTGTCCCTGAGGTGGTCTGTGTCGCGGACGGTGTTGATGGAGAGGTTGTTGATGACACTGCCGGGGGTCACGTATGGGTCAGTCTCAGGGTCGATGTTGGGGTAACCTTTCCAAGGCTCCCCGGGTCGGAACTCTACTCACACACACACACACAGACACACACAGACACATTAGCAGGTCTCAATACACACCATTCTGCAAAATTTGTATGTGGAACCTGGTTTACCTGGGGGCCAGGTGACAGTGTTTCCATGGGGCGGGGGAGAGTTGGCACGGGACGGCCAGCCATCACCCACAGAGCCCATTGATTGGCCGGGAGGACTCAGGGGAGATGGGCCAGGAGACAGGAAGTCATAGAAGGGAGAGTCCTCCAGACGCAGCCCAGACGACATAGCACCTGTGGGACAAGCACAGACACACAAAGAGATGAAGACACAGCTGCTGACTGGGTTGCTCATTCTAATGTATGATCTATTGAAGTGGCTCAGAACCAAGGTCAACCATCCTTTCAAAACACTAAATAGTCTGGAGTTTCAAGACGCAACTGGGACAGAAAACAAGGTTTCAATGGTCCCAAACTTCACATGTACCATTTTCATTAAAAACATGTCAAGAATGAAAAATTCTGCGTCAACTAGTTTGGTCACAATCAGCTTCTTCTGTACCAGGTTTGTTGTTCTGCTCCAGAGGGTCAGCAGCCCAAAGTTTCTTCAGTCTGGACTGGGGCGGCTCCTTGTAGCCCACAGATCCGCCACCACTTGTACCACCACCAACACCCATGTCCAGGGATACATTCAGGTTAGAGTTCAAGCCTGACGGGACGAAACAGCAGGAAAACAAAAACATCACTCAATGTTGACTAAAAGAATAGTCACAGTATTTTTAGCAAATCTGTCCTTTTATGAATGAAGTCAAGTGTACTTGAGCACAAGATAATGGAGATCTCGCTTCTGAAATAACTTAGAAGCAAACGTACTTAAAGGGAAGTTGCTGAAGGATCCAAGAGTGGAGGCATCCTTCTGCATCTCAGGGGTATTGTGGGATAAGTAGTTATCCAGGTACGGTTTGAGGGGTGAGGGCTGTTTGAGCAGGGAAGGGTCCAAGTGTCGTGGCGGCTGCATCATTGATGGAGATGAACCAATGGGACGTGTCTAAGGAGAGGAAGTGAAGTTAGATTCAGGAGGCAACAACATGGAAAAGACCAATGTTTGCTGATATAGAAACTCTAATTGTGTGTGTACATAGCAACGCTGGATTCAAACACACACACACACACACACACACACACACACACCTGGTCAGTCTGTCGTCCCACAGGCATGACTCTCTGGCTCTGAGCCTTCTGCTGCTGCTGTTGCTGCTGCTGCTGCTGCTGCTGCTGTAGGAGAAGTCGCTGTGAAGTAAAGCATACATTTATACATCACGGAAAAATTAGACAGCAGAAAATGTTTTCTTTTTGTCTGAGTGTTTCCATCGGGCTACCTGTAACTGGTTGATCTGGTTTAACTGTGACAGCTGGTTAAGCTGGGAGAGTTGGTTGAGCACAGCCACCTGCTGAGGGCCAAACAGAGGGTTCAGGCCTCCGTTACCTGGGTACTTCAACAGGGGTGGAGGGACCTGAACACAGAAAAGAGTTTTGCTCTCAGTTTTTACCCCGTCTTCAAGTCTTCCTTTGATTTGCATGTTAAAAATCAAATCAGTGAGAGTTTGTGAGAAAACAAAAACAGGGCTGGCATTATCCCCAATATTCATGCTAAGTTCCTCAGCTCAGGCGTAGGGAACGGGTGTCTAACCATCATCTGAAAATAGTTTCAAAAAATAAATTCAGTGCAACCACCGTAAAGAGACAGAATCATCCTAATCCACAGCATAATGAGCATTACATGGAATGGTAATTGAGGGAGATATGAATACAATTCCAAGACGACATGTGTAGTTTTGAGTTCGTGCGCTACCTGAGAGGGCAGGATGGGTGGAGGCACTTGGTTACGAAAGTTGGGTTGAGGGGGGACCTGGGATTGGGGGCCACCACGGCCCTGTGCTACGCTGCTGCCACCCAACATTGGGTTTACATTCTAAGCAGGGTTGACAAAAACACAAACACAAATTATTTTAACGGTCAAATAACTCAAACTATCCATTTAAACCTCGAAGTAATCTAAAAAGTGTAAGAAACTACACTTCAGTAACTTTTTTGATGGGTAGCCTGCAGAGTTCCTTCAGTGTCAACTGTGGTGATGTGGGTGCAGCGTGCATGTAAGCGCAAGCTGGCAAATTGCATCACTCAGACTTGTTTTATTAAAAAAAAAAGGACTGACAATGCAGGACAACACTTTTGATGCTGTGTAATGGGAAAACAATGCAAGAAGCAGCAGGGGGGGAAAAAAACAAGGTTTTGTAAACACAATTATGTGTTTTACGCGACCTACTCACACTGGAGACGTCATTAAAAAAGGCACTGTCTTAAATGATAATGGTCCCACCCACTTGTTTTTACAGCCCTCACATTTGAGCTGTAATCATGCAATCGTTAAAGATCTACTGGGATGAGCCAACCAAGTCAGGACTTTGTAGGGGAAATGCTGACCCTTCATTTAACAGGAGGGCCGACAACTGATTGAATTAATCTCTATTGCTTATCGATTGTCAGACTGCCAGACCTGAAGAGTTTGTGGCGGAGCGTAGACACACAACTCAAGACCTCAAGACTACATCCTCTTCTTCCTCGCTCCTCACTCACCTGCCGAGCAGCCCCAGGACGAGGATGGGCAGGAGTCGGCCCAGAGTCGAGACAAGGGATAGGCTGAGCAGAATTGGAAGGGGGAAAGCTCATGCTTGGATTGGAGGAGAGCTCATCGGAAGCTGGGCTATCGTAAGTAGAGGGGGAAACAGACAGCTGCAGAAGCAAGGCCGAGGGCACAGCAGATGGACAGCAAGCACAGTGGGGGTGGGGTGGGGGGCAGGAGGTGCACCGACAGCCACACAAGGACCGAGAGGGAAGGAGAAAAGGAAGAACATAGTTAATTTTGGGGCAAAGAGAGAACGAGGGAGGGAAGAGGAAAGAGCAAGTGATATGGAGGCAGGACAGAGAGAGAGAGAGAGAGAGAGAGAATGAATCGTGGAGGGAAAGTGTTAAAGAGAAAAGCAAGCAGTGCTGAAGGAGAGTAGCAAGGCCAAAAAAAAGAAGGAAGAAAGAAACAAAACAAAAAAAACCCAAAATAACCTGGCATCTGTCTAGTGGGCTATAAGAGGGAATGAATCATTACTACGCTAAAGACCAACAACAAATCCCTAACCACCCACTGCTTCATGAACAATGTTAGTGGGCTTCATTATTATCTTTTCATTGCTCATGAAAGCACAACAGGTCATACATAATGAGAGATGAGGAACAGCATCCTATCAACAGCAGGTATCAAGTCCCCCTCACCTGGACACGTGTCAATGGCAGTTTGTTGGAACAGCCCCTGTGGGGCGCTACAGGGCTGAGTGAGCGCTGAGGTTTGAGGCAGCTCGCACACAAAGGGAAACATGAGACTCCTGGCAGAAGCACTGATCAAACCTTGGGTCTAGCAATGCTGTTTTACTGTGATAATTAATTGTATTTGAGTGAGAATCTGGATGCATTTGCCCTCGTCCATTCTTCTCTAGCTGCATTGGCATTCCAGCGTACCTTGTCATAGTAAGAGCTGCGATCCATGGCAGACTCCTTGGGGAGCTGGTGTCGAGACCCAGGGTTCTTCCCCATCACTCCATTGAACTCTCCCATACCGCCCATGTCCATACGCTTGTCATGGACCATCCCCACTCCCGTTTTCAAGGAGTCGTCAGGAGAGTCTCTCTGCAAAGGTGAGAAAATGGCAAATTTGATAGAGAAAAGCACAATCTTCACCTAGAGGGAGAAATTTTAAACTGAACAGTAAAGATGTTGAGACAATGGCTTGAAAGTGGAAATGGATTTCCTGTTGGAAAAAATTTGGCTGTCATGTCAATCATGTACTTGAAGAACCGTTTCATCCCAGGAACTAATGACTTGTTTTAGTGTAAAATGTAGGAACCTGCCCCCCGTTTTCAGGGAAGAAACAATCACCTACTCTAGGACAGGTCCTCCAAGCAGCTCTTAACTGCGAGGCAGAGCCCAAAGTCAAATTTTTGGTTAAAAAGAAAAGAATATATGTTGGCATGAAGGGAAGCGATTGTTGCTGAACTGCAGACAGGCATGTTCCATTTTGTTCATCTTCTGCTCGTTTTACATAGTCATTGCTTTGGTGAGCTCAGAATTAACAGAGGTTGAAGCTATCACTAAATTATTGCATCAACATGTGAGTCATGGCATATGCAACTAAGATCTACAACAAATTGGAAACAGAAGTCTGACGAGTCGATTCCTGCCACTTTTGTCATTTGGCGAGGGCCCTGACTTCCTGCAATGGAAAGTTGAACAAAGCATGTGATAATGTGAACAAAGCACAATTGGAAGTTTCTGCGGTGAAAGGTACTTTGTATTTGCTTCTGCGCAAGATCCTTCATGATATCATTATCAAAGAACGTATAAACATCAGAATTTCCAAGATTAGAGTGTCATAACAATGGTTAAGTACTTACAGAAAAGTTCATGCTGTTGAACTGGTTGATGAAGGGTTTCATCCAGGGTTCATCCTGTTTGCCAACTGGCTTGTTCATCTGAAACACAGCAGACAATAATAATAAGGAGACAGTGTGACTGCACTTTGCTTATTCCGACTAACCCTCACAACACTGAACTACAAACTTCGACCAACAAACCTTGTTTGAGCCTTTATGCTTGTAGTTCCAGGTGTTTTGGTCATGGGCTCTGTTGTCCTGTTGGCTGTTGCTCCACATGCCAATCTCCACCTCCTCTTCCTGGTCCCAACTATTACCCATGGACACCTCCTCACCACACCACGTCTCCATGGGCTTGGGACCTGGAGCTACCAGGGCAGAAAGAAACTCATCATCACTTCACATTTCATGCACTTCCTATGGCAACACACTCTTCAACTCTGCACAAAACTCCTCTTTATTTTCACAGTTGTGTGCAAGCCCACCTGACTTGTGCGGTCCTCCCCATGCAGACGCGGGCTCTCTATTATCCCTGCTGGGTTCATCCCATCCGGAGCTGCTGTCAACAGGCTTCCCCCAAGCAGATGTCCCATTATCCACCGTCACAGGTGGAGCGCTGGTCGGCTCGCCCCAAGATGAGGACTCCTTCTGCTGGGGGTAAGGCTCCCCCCAACCTGGAGGAAAACGCAGGGAAGCATCATAAGAATGAGTATATACTTAATGAGTTGATGTCTTAACAGCTTAAACGTCAAAGATGGTCAACAACAGCACGAAAGGGAAAACTACTTCTTAAAAGCAATCTCTGCAGTAAGCATGTTAGCAGTTATAACTATTTTGTGGTTCCATTAGCATGATTTGTTTTCTGTTGATGAGTGTAGTGTAGAGGTTTTGTCTCCTGTGCTAAATTTCTTTTTCTTTTTTTAATTAAATGTCATTAAATTCAAATTAGCAACTGTGCCTTTGCAGTTTGTCCCTGGATGTCTGCAAGTAGGGGGTTGGTGGAGAGAGGGAAAAAAATCCTGTGAGTATCACAGTTATTAATGCTCACTCTGATCAATTTCCCATTTAGAATAAAGAATGTGACACCCCTACACACCACTTATTTGTAATGGCGCTGTAGTTACTGAGGCATTTTTATCCCTCAGGATTTCCATAGTCGCAGTACCACGATACTATACAAAGTCCGCTGTTTTTAGGGAACAAAGCTTGGGGAGAAAATCATGCTCATTTCCCTGGAGAACCCAACATAAATCTACTTATGCAAGTGTTTACTTAATCTCTTGTGGGTGTGTAGATACATGTTCGGGCCCATATACGCCAAGATGTGAGGCCATCTGTGGTCATGTGAGAGTATGTACGAGTTCAAAAGGCTTGTGTTACAGCTGACCGCCCAGACCTCCTACCCTCTCCCTCCGTAAGAGGTGTTTGGGGAGATGCCAGGGATACCTCCCTGTATAAATAGGTCGGATCATGGGGTGGCCTCAGGCTCCAGTGTCCCTCATGTGACAGTGGATGAGCACAAATAAGTGCATGTACACACACAATCACAAAGAAACTTGCACACACAGCTTAAAAGTACGACACACAGTGGTAGCCGCACACAAACACACACAAATATATAAATATATATATATATATTTACACATTTGCGTCACTCAAGCACACAAATAGGAGTGTACTATGTGTACTTCTGCCCTCAGGTCCCCCTACAGACAGGAACCTGTTTTTCATCTTGCTCTTACAATCTGGAGCTTCACTGTGTAAACGATCCATGTTGGGATTAACACGGGATGTTTTCGGAGGGCTGTTTTCCCATTCGTTGGTGAAAGTATAAATTCTCTCTGCGCTCACTGAATATCTGATTTCAACAGCAATATTTGTGATGTCACAAATAATTTGGAATCTAGTTCTGGTTTAATATTTAGCCTGCACAAGTGTGATTTGGAAACTTGAAGCCTCCAGTGCACAAATACTGAGAATGGATTTTTGCAGGAGACATCTGTTGAACTTATGAAGGGAAAATATTTACAAATACGTACAGTACATCTTTTTTTTTTTCTTATGAGGGACAAATACTGACTGTAATTGTTTTTTTGTTGTTTTAACTTGTGTCCAAAACTGACAGACACACACAGTATTTGAACAGCTTTGTATGCTTTAATACGTTGGTGTAGAGGATTGTTGAGTCTTTAACTACAACGATTACAACTCCACCATCACTTTAGTAGCGGCCTATTTCGTGTCAGCCTTCCACTTTGCTGCTCCAGTTAGCTCAGTAGACACAAACCCTGAATAACCCCGAACAGCCCCTCCCTCGTGTCGCCTTCTCAGCGCACTTCCACAGAAACGCTGGTTTGCTTTTCTCATCCCTTACACTGAAACCATCCCTATTACCAGTCACCAGACCTCCTCTCACTCTGAGTTTTTCTATGAAACTTCACAAAAGCCTGTGTTTCTGTAGTTGGCAGAATTGGCGAGTGAGAGAGACAGGGAGGGAAAAGGGGTGACTGAGAGACGAATGAAAGAAAAAAGAAAAATCAATGCTCTTAGCATTCTGAAGGGATGACTCAACCAGCTCCACAAAAAGCTCTCAACACAGACAACACCGTAAGGGACATGAAAAAGAATGGCTGGGTGCGTTTGTTTTCTCTCCATGCTTCGGTTCAAATATGCTTTTGTGAGGATCCAAAATGGCTGTGTTTAAACTCGCCTTGATTAAAAAAAATCCTTTTAGATCATATTTCAGCAATTACAAAAAAATTAAAAAAGCATGGGTGGGATATCCAGGTTTTGGTCCATTCCAAAGGCTTACAGACTTGCAGAGGAGACGGCTTGCGCTTACATGCTCATACCACTGTAGGTGCTTCATATCCTCTCATTTTTACTCGATTTTTTTTTAAATGATGTTAGCAGTCTGTCTTAAGTTTAAAAAAAAACAAAAAAACAGGTTTGATTCTCTAATACAACTCAGTTACTACAAGAGGCAGCATGAAGTACACCCAGCATAGTCACTGGAACATGTGACCGGATCTGTTGTAACCGGGGTCTAAACTAAGAGTGAGGAGACTCAAGTTTGAGACAGTGATGTAAGAATCATCATCTTGTTTCAACGTCTACGTGCATGTTTGGGCTGGCTGCAGAGCATTTATTATTTTTTCTTTGTCTATTAGGGGTTCTGGTTTCCAAAAATATCTTGAAGGGTGTTCTGGAGAGTGCAACTTCCACAGATCTGCACAGAAAGATCTGCCAATGCTACATCCTTCCAAAATTGGGCCAGTAGTTTTTTGCATAATCCTGCCTATTGACAAACAAGCAGATGTGGGTGAGAATATCACCCCCTTGGCAGAGGTAATAAATACCGATTACAGCCAATTAAACCGGGCTAATCGAGATTTTCATACAAAGTCCAGCTTACCAGTACTGCAACTTTTGTCCTGTGCAAGAGGCTGCATGGTTTGAGAAGGATGTATGGAGCTGTGTGCTGGATGGGCCTGGTGCTGAGAGGAGGGGCCCATGGACTCCTGCTCTGATTGGCCAGTTCGGTTCCACATGTTGACAGATCCACCACTGTATTTACCTGGGAAGAAGTTTAATGAAGTCATTGGCTAAAAAAAAGGGACCGTATTGAAGCCGAATGGCTGTAACCACAACAGGAGGTGAAAAAAAAAAAAAAGCTTCATCAAGCACCATCTCTACTTGAAGCATTCAACAGTTCTGATTTGAGATGTACTGTAGGAAGCAGCCTTACCAGGGTCTCCCCAAGCTGCAGTTCCATCATCGATCTCCATCCTCCGTCGGATGGATTCTGGAGAAGGCTCCTCCCATCCTGTTGCTGCCTCATCCTTTGGACCTACTGTGGGTATGGGGCCCCCCAGCCAGCCTAATGGAAGAATGAAATTGATACATTGGTTTTATCTATTTCCAAAAGTTTTGCACCAAAAAGTAGCTGACATACTTATCATATAGCCAGGTAATGACGGCTTGATTGAGAACCCACCTGTGGGCTTGTTAGGGCCTTGACTGCCTCTGGACATATTGGATTCAGGACCTTTTCCCCACTCATTGGAGGCATTGCAGGACTTAGGATTTGGCTCTCCCCAGTTCTGGGTACTGTGGTTGTTCTTCACTGGCTCACCCCAGCCCTGGCTCTTACTCTGAGGGTTAGGTTTGTGGTCTCCCCAGTTGGAGCCTGGGTTTGGAGTGCTCTGATCTGGAGTATTTGATCCTCCGCTCCCTACCCAGGTGTTACTGCTGCTGGTGTTGGTTCGACCGGGTTCACTCCAACATCCAGAGCCGGATCGGTCACTGTCACTGTCCCAGCTCACTGAACCAGAACCTTTTTGGGGCTCCCCCCAGTGGTTATTAGCCCCTGATCTGACACAGTCTCCGCCGGCACCCCAGGTTTCACTTCCATTTCCATTATTGGAGCTCCAGCCCTGCTGTGGTTTGGGCATGTTAGTCCAGGTGTTGGACCTGAAAAAAAAATGATGGCGTTTGGTGTATTATACATGGAAGAACAAAACAAACAAAAAAAATAAGTAAAATGTCAGCATTACCACGTTCAGAAGTTCTAAAAGGCAAGTTACCTGTCGTCTTTGTTGATGTTGTTGCTCCAGGTGTTACTGTTGTTGCTCCCCTTGTAGCTGGATCCATCATCCCAGCCACTCTGCCCACTGCCTCCACCTGACGTGCCTTTGCTGTCCCACCCAGATGATGATCTTTGCTCTCCCCAACCAGAACCTCCTGCATCTGGGCCTGAGCTACTTGGTCCACTCCCCCAAGCTGCAAATATATAAAGTTAATCATTTTGTTGTGCTCAAAACTGGTGATTTCATTCTTTAGTATTCTTTCCTAGTATATATTCACACATTCAATTATAGATGAAGTATCATACAATTTAGAACTGTACCTGCAGAGGTCTGAGAAGGAGCTGCCGGTGTTGCTGTGCCCCAGCCAGAGCTTCCACTGCCATGCTTTCTTTCGTCTCCTCTGGGGCCTTGGTGCTGATTATTTGTAGGAGAATTGACATCCCAGGCAGTGTTCTGCCTTATGGGCGTCTGTCCCCATCCAGTGTTGGACAGAACTCTCGGGTCCACATCGGCCCGGCTCAACGCTGATATTAATGGTGCAGCATGGGGGACTTTTCGGCGGCTCCCACCTTTTGGCTGGCCACTGTCTCTGTCTGAACTGGAGCGGCCTCCAGAGCTTTCTCCGCTTCCCTCGCTTCCTCCAGAGCGACCCCAGCCTCCAGTTACACCTGCCAAGCTGTGGTTTCCACTTCCTCCCCCTCCCATACCCATAGCATCATCCTCCAGGCTCTTCCAGCCATTGTTGGCAGCACTTCCTTTATGACTTCCAGCATCTGAATGGTTGTTACCATGAGTTGTTGATCCCCATTCTCCATTTGACATCTTGTTAGATGTAGAGGAGGACGATGAGGATGAAGAAGAAGATGACGCACTGCTTCCCCAGGGCCGAGGTATCCCTACTGGAGGGCCCAATGTAGTTTGGTTCCCAGTTCCAGGTGTTTGGACTGTAGACCCTTGGATTTGATTTGTACTGACACCCCAGGGCATGTTGGTCTGAGGTTGGTTTGAATTACTGGTGGGCCCCTGGTCCCAGCGTGGAGCCCCAGTGTTATTGTGGTTATTATTACTCTTATAAGCAGCAGTAGAGGAGATTTGGGGATTCCCAGCCTGCATTAAGGCAGGGTTTTGGGGGTTCACAGTGTCTGCATTTGAGGGACCCTTGTCTCCAGGGTAGGTAGTTGTGCCCCAAGGCGTACCAAAGGGCCCAGGAGCTCCTAGTTCTCCTTGGGGGTGCTGAGACGCTGATGATAGGTTTCCATTGGGCAGCGGACCCCCATTGCCCCCTCCAATGGTGCCCCAGGAACAATCCCCGCTGAGCTGGGGTGAGGCGGTAGAGTTTGGTGGACTAGAGGTCATTGTGGCATTAGTAGTAGTAGTAGTATTCATCATAATAGTGTTATTTGGTCCATTGGATTCAGTGTTATGGTTGGCAGGCTGCGGGCCACCATTTCCACTGTTGCTGCTTCCTAACACTTTGCTTGCTGTACCATTATTCACCTCAGCGTCTTCCATCATACTGCTGTTGTCTGGAGCTGCCATGCCACCCCATCCCAGCAAAGGGCCCTGTTGAGGAGCAATACCCAGTTTTGAAGTCATCCCCTGAGCCTGTGGAGGCCGTTGGCCCTGGGACACTGGACTTGGGCTTGGATTCTGTGGCCAGGCACCGTGGTTGGCATTTGGGTTTAAAGTGTTTGGGGTTAACCCTCCGTTGATGCAGGGGGTGCTTCCACCGGTGGTGATCATGTTGCTGCCTGATTGGGTGCCCCATACACTGCTGTTACCAACAAGCTTGTTGTGGTTACTCAAGTTATTGCTGCCAATACTGCTGGACCCAGCCACAGAGAAGTGGGAGGGCCCACTGATGTTATTTCCATTATTTACACCACTTATGGTTCCATTTCCTCCACCAATGACCTGGCGATTGTTGCCGTTGCTGTCTCCATTCACTGAAACTCCGACCATCATGGCAGAAGTCACCAAAGAAGAGGAGGGAGGGAAAGTCGTAGAAGACACAGAGGAAGAAGCATTTGCTGACATCATCACTGTTGTCACAGCAACAGCGGCAAAGTTTTTCTCTGAGCCAGTCGAGGAGCTAGAGTCTGCATCCATGCATTCTGATGCCAACTCAGGGTCTGATCCTGACCCACAGCCAGAGGAGGAAGACGAAGAGGAGCAAGAGAATGAAGAAGAGGAGGGGGGCCAGACAGAAGAGTTGGTTGAAGAAGGGTTGTTGGGTTTATCAGTGCTTCCGTCCACTAAGACTTTCCCCCAGTTACTGTTGCCGTCACTGCTGCAGGGAGAGCCAGAGGACCAAGGAGAGGGCTCATACTGCGAGTCCAGGGTGGGATGCTCCAGACCTTGACAAAAAAGATGGACACAGCAGTGTTTAGTGTTATACTGGAGAATCTTTTTGTTTTAATTCATTTTATAGTTTTAAAAAAACTAAACAAAAAACAAGTTCATTCAAACAAGTACAGAGGCTGCTGATTCCAGTCAGTAAGATGTATAAACGAAATCCCAAAACGGATGTGGTTTAAATCGCCTTCTCCGTTCAAAATTTATATCCTTTCATTTCCTTCGACTTCAGCTGTCCAACCGTTCTGGGTGAGATCGGTGCCAGGTCTGAGCCTGAACACAGCTGCCACCATTTTGTCACCGCCGCCACCGCAGCAGCAGTAGCAGCAGCAGCAGCAGGACCCCCCCCCCCCCCCCCAAGAAACCCCTAGAAACCATGCACAAAAAACAAAAAAAACAAAAACATGCACACAAGCTATAAATCAGGAGTGAAAGAGGTAAAGGATGATCAGTGGGAGGTGAAGCGCATAGAAAAATGGCAACTGAGTGTGAAGAGAGGGAGGGCGGAGGGACAGGGAGACGAAGGGGTACAATGGCAATGAGGTGGTGGTGACTAAAAAGAGACAGATAATCCTTTTCCAGGATATATGAATGCAACATTTCTTTAAGTAGATGCGTTATAATGTGTATGTGTAATCAGCACTAGCACTTATGCGTTTTAAGCAACGCATGTTGGAATGTTTACGCTTGTTTTCAACTAGTAATTTTCTTTTTTGGTCAAGATATTGGTTGCTTGAGAAAGTCTACATGCAAAACAGGAAAATATCTCTGAACAAAGCAACCCACCAACATTTTATTTTGGTTTATTTTATTTTGCTAGTGGGAAGAAGAAAAAAAAAAGTGACGCTAGAGGTTTTCCATCATTAATGTGCTTGTCAACTGCAGTTACAGAGAACAGCAATGGCAGCTAAGAAGCTGGCTTTAATCCACGAATTAATGTTTTATTTTTCCATAATAGGAGATCGCCCTCATTTTCTTTCTTTTTTGGCTTCTGAAACCAAAACTGTGACAAACTTAACATGAGTCTCACAGGCCAATTTGCAGCCGTCTCTTGTCTCACTTATTTCCAAAGCGTCACTTTCACATAGGAACGGTTGCCAGCTCTTGGTGGCATTTATCTTGTTCAGTTGCCAAATCTCTTCAAGCACGTTTCACACCTCTTTTCTCACTCAGTCGTTCCCCTCGGTCTCTAATATGCCACAAATAAAATCTATCAGTCTTATTTTGTGAGCAAAAAGACAGTGACATTGGACAGAGGAATGAAATGCAGAGGAATGGGGAAGTAGAGAGGCAATGTGTAGTCACCTGTTTGATTAGGGGAGTGGCTGACGGAATCCCGAATGGGAGCCATGCCTGGAAACAGAGAGGAAAATCAGTCAAACAGAGTTAAGAGTTAGAGATAAAGTCAGAAAAAAAAAAAAAAAAACAGAGTGGAGATGGCGCTTGAACAAAATAACAGGACAGATGGATCATTCGATTAGAATCAAGCAAACAGGAAAGAAAATGAATGTTATAGTCAAAGGGGGTCAAAGTGAGAAGGGCTTGTAAGTGGAGGCGTGTTAGTGGAAAGATGCAGTTGGTTGCTGAACCTATAATTACAATCTATTGTAATTAGTTATGTATTAGACTTAAATGGATGGAATGCAACATTTAAATATGAGCAACTCCAGATGTCAGCATGAGCAATACTTTGATGTGCATATAGAGCCGTGATTTGTCGCACACAAAGCATTCCTCCAGAAATATCCAATTACGGAGAATACACAGGAGAAAGTTTTAAAAAATGTTTTAAAATGATTTAAGAATTATATATCTGTATGTCTATATTTATCTTTATATATCTATATACAATAAGATTATAAGACTGCCAGCTTGTATAGTTGCTGAATGGAATATAATATACACAGATTTGAAGGAACGTAATCCACTGCCCTTTATGCTTCCTTTATTGTATCCTTTTATAACTTACCTGTGAGTGCAGCACAAGGCTGTGGCTCCTGGCTGGGCTGGAGGGCCTCCCCGGGTTGAATGGAGAACAGGTTACCTCTGGTTCCCAGGTTGCCAAGGTCAAAGCTCAGAGGGCAGAGCCTCAAGGGTCTGGGGTGAAGAGGCGGGGCTTTTCAGAGTGGACAGCAGGCTGATCAGGCCCCCTTGGCATTGCTGAAGACTTGTTGAACACTGAATGTGTTTGTGTGTGTGGGTGGGAAGGGGGCGTGGTTTAGATTTAGGACTCTGCCTGGACTTGGTATGCTCTGGCACTGCAGATAAAGACAAGAGAGAAAAACACGAGGTTAATGTACCATATTGTCTATCATGGCCTCAAAGACTAAGGTTTGTGTATCACAACATCACCAGCGATTTTAACAGATAAGATACATATATAATATATTACTGTATACTAGTAATAATGACATTCACCATCACCTCTGTAGGTAAGGATGCTGGATGCAATGATGTGCAAGTAAATGAAGAGACTACTTCTTGAATTGATATTACTGCAGTTTGACCCCAGCAAGTGGAGTTGCATTGATTTAGGTCTCTCTTCAACCCTGTTTATGGCCTACTCAATTGCAAGTGGCTTTCCACCTGCTACGTCCTGGACTTCTGCTAGCTTCAGCCTGGACTTCTGCTAGCTTCAGCCTGACCTTCAACCTGCTACAGCCTAAACCTCGTTGGTCAGCCTTGCTCCTGCAGGTTCCCATCTCCTTAACCTCTAGTGCCCAATTTCCAAAACTGACTCATCTGACCTGGGTAACTGGTGAAACAATTTCATGATGATTTTCACATTTTCACTGTCCCTGGTTTTCCTGCTCCTCCCTGGACCAGTTTTCCACAATTGTGGTGGTGTAATCGACCCCTGCAGTTTTGCTTTAAAAAGACGTCTCACCCTTACTGAAACCCCACTTATTGACGCCATGGAGCCAAGTACTGCTGTTATTGGTTCATCTCACAATATAAAACAACCTGATGTATCTGTTATCCTCACTATCCATCACCCAACAATTTGAACTTCTTGTCCTGAAGGTTGAATTCTCCTAGAGTCAATCTCTCAAATTATAGGCTGTTATAGACCTCCTTCTGCCTCCTTGAAGCCCTCGCCTCTCTTGCATCTTGTGTGACCACGTTGAATTCCAGTGAGCTTCTTTTCATTGGTGATTTAAATCTTGACTGCCTCATCTGATAATCTAAAAGTTGTCTGACTCTCTAAATTTAACTCAACTGATCAATTCTCAACTCTGGACCAATACTAAAAAAAAACAACAAAAACTTCCTTGCTTGACCTCATCTTAAGAAACACTCCCCACAAGTACACGGATACAGGTGTGATCATTGTACCACTGCAGCTACAAGAAACTCTTCCAAAGTCAAAGCCCAATATTATATGCAAAAGAGATGTTAAAAACTTCTGCATCTCAGCTTTTATGCTCGACTTAGTTGGCTTTGAGCGGGCTAGAGTTGCTCTGCTTGATGATGTAGAGCAGTCTCTGGAATACTTTTATGATGAATTCCTACATGTAGTCAATAAACATGCTCCGTTTCGAAAAGTTAGAGTAAAGGGCCAAAACAATCCCTGGTTATCCTCTGAAATTGGAACCCTTCTCAAAGAGAGAGAGAGACATTGCTTGGGCCATGGCCCGGAAAACAAAGACAGAGGTAGACTGGCTCAGTTTTCTCCGGCTTAGAAATAAATGTACTTCCTTTATTAAGAATGCTGACTTACTTCTACTTAAATCAATCCATAAAAAGTATAAATGACCCTAAAAAATATTGCCAAGTCATAAAGTTGTCTTCAAATCATGTGACAATTAATGACTTGCCAAGCTCCTTAATTACTCGATATGGTACACTGTCTGATAAGACAGACTCATAAATCATTTTAATGATCATTTTATTTCTGCTGGATCCCTGTTTGAGTCGCTAAACCCTGAACTGACAAATGCTGGTCTGGAGAGTGTTAACACACCCTTGACTCCGCAGGCTATTAGTGGACCCATCACTTGCCGGTTTGAGTTCATGTCTGTAGCTGTCGTGGAGGTAAACAATGCACCAAAGAGGCGGGACCTGATAAAATTGAACCTTTTTTTTTTTTTTTTTTAAGTTGGCTGCTGATTCAAATACTGAGCCTCTCTCACATATTTTAAACCTTAGTCTTACCAGCAATAAAATTCCTAAAATCTGTAAGTCGGCCTTTGTTCTCCCCCGTTAAAAGGGGGTGAACCCACAAATGTAAACAACTACAGACCAATTTCTAAATTGTGTACCTTAGCTAAATTGTTTGAGTGGATCATCTGTGACCAACTGAAGGATTTTTTAGAATCAGTAAAAGGAATCTTTTTTTAGAATCAAATAATATTTATCTCCACTCCAATCTGGCTTTAGAAAACAGCACAGCTGTGGTCTTACATTATTCAACTGAGGCCCTGGACAGCAAAAAAAAAAACGCTGTGTCACTTGTTTTTTTAATATGTCAAAAGCATTTGACATAGTAGACCACAACCTACTGATAGAAGCCTTACATCACACTGGCTCATCTAAGCATGTAGCTGCCTGGTTTGCCAACTATCCAATTAACAGAACACCATGTGTTCAAGTAGCCGGAACTACCTCTTCTTTTCTGGACATCACCAAAGGGTGCCCCAAGGTTCAGTGCTAGGACCCACTTTATTTTCAATTTATACAGAAAATCTCTGTTATAACTTGACATATGCATCGTATTATTTTTATGTAGACTACATCATTATTCATTGCTGTTCAAACTCACTCACGCTTTTGAGTTTTTATAAGCTGCTTTTTGATTTACACACAGATAAAACCAAGCTCATGGTTTTCCCTCACACAAAAGCGCCAACACAGAATATTACAAATATTGTTACCTCTGAAGGAAAACCTACAGAGCAGGTTTTAAATTAAAAATACTTGGGTTTATCCTAGACTAGGAGCTTTCATTTAAAGCCCATATTAATATTCTGGTCACTAAACTTCGGGTGAAGCTTGGGTTCTTTTTCAGGAATAGAACCTGCTTCTCTCTCTCAGGGTCAGAAAGAAATTAGTGACAGTGACCTTCTTGCCCATTCTTGACGATGGGGGTGTGCTTTATGTGAGTGCATCATCCAAATGTCTCAAGTCCTTGTACGCTGGTTTTCATTCAGCACTGAGATTTGTCACTGGCTGTAGTCGTCTCACCTGCCACTGTGAATTGTATATGAGATCGAACTTGTCTTCTTTGAGTGTCGGCACATTGGTTGACCCTAATTTATAAGGCTCCTCCATGCTCGATTCCACCTTAATTATGTGCTTTATTGCAGAGAACAAGCAGCAGTTATGCCTTGCCTTCTTGTACTACACTTGTTTTATTTGCTCAGCTTTGCTGGCCCCTCGGCACGGAATACGCTACTGACTGGAGTGAAACTCCCAGAAGTTATTCCACTGGGAGCCTTTCAGGGACAGACAGCATGAGACCATTGAACAGTGCCTGTGTTTGTAAAATCTTAAATTTTTATTTCATTGTTGTGTTACAGCCCCCGCAATTGTATTTATTTGTTCCTGAAAAATGCCATGTTGTTCATTTATACAGTCAATTCCGTTCTTTTAACATGTGCTGCTGACCTCTTTGCCAGGTCACCCTTGTGAAAGAGGTCCTGATCTCAATGGTTTCTTACCTGGTTAAATAAACATGGCCTTGAATTCCAGGAGCACTGCATATGTGACGGAGCTACTGCTTCCCCACAGAGCTGCAAATACCCTCTGTGGTAATTATATTAGCGCCAAGCAGCCAGGTTTATTTTATTGTTGCACAAGGATAACCTAAACTCCATGTGCTTTTAAGACAAGGGAGTGCTTGATTTGTTTTACATGTTCAAATATTATTGGTCAGACCTCCTTTCTCTGTGCTGATCACTTCCTCTCACCTGCAAACTTGGGGTATGGAGTAGGGCTGGGGATCATTCAGAAAATGTCAATACTGAAACCTTGACTTATTTTCAGCTCAACGTTTTACTACATTAAAAATACAACCACTTACCAAGACTTGAAATTGTCTTTAAAAAACACCACCACCTATAAATATACATATAAAAAGCCAGAATCAAACTGGGAAACTTTAGATTTAATGAATGCCTGACCTCCTGTCCTAATACAGTGTGCACTAAGGGGAAAAGAAGCAACAATTTCATTTTATCTTGCACTCAAATAGTTTTCAATGCAAAATGAAGCGATGAGTCAGTGTCTATCAATGCTCTGCAGCATACAGACGCTTCACTCAGCAGTTCACAACATGCCTGTTTTCTCCAGTGACAGACAAGCCTGTTCAAAATGAACGTTTGTTATTCATTAAGATATAAGATAAAATAAAGAGTGAGCGAAGGGGTGAAACTGATCAGATACAATCCACAGCCTCATAAAGACGGAGCGGGGCAGTGAATGTGTATGACTAGATTAGGTTTACACAACAGGTTTATAACCTAGCAACCCTGCCCTAGACCCCATGGCAAGCAAACATCTTATCCTGCAGCAGGGAAACAAAAATAGTATATGGACAAATGTGGTGAGAGAGGGAGGATGAGACAATGAAAGGAGGAATAGAAGGGAAACAAAGACTTAAGGGAAAGTGGACCAGTGCATCTGACAGCATGAAGAGTTTCTGTGCACACGCTTCTCCTGACCTTTTCTGAGTGCAGGTTAGCAAGTGTGTAAGCTCTCTCCCTCTCTGCCTGCTGCTGCAGAGGTACACAGCTCTATTTATAAAACTGGAGTTCACTCTGTTCATGAGCCAATTGGAGAACAAACAAACCCATGTGTGGACTAAGACAGTGTGCATATGAAGCATTAATGTGTTACAATTGCACTTCTGTTACCTATTGTATTATAATAACAACCTTTTTACAACTGAAAAAAAGTAAAATAAAGCCATTCATATCCCTTAAAAGGTTCCTTTGACACACACATAAAAAGATATGAATTATGCAAAACAGCAAACACTACAACAAAACCTCACATGTTGACCAGAGACAGTGAGAACAAACTCCACCTTTGCTCACTCATTGGTTACAGCTCGGCACAGAGCCAGGCTCCAGACATAAAGCCTGCCAGAAGCTGCTTAGCCACCCTTTGGGACCAATCAAAAGACAAATAGAACAATGGTATCATCATTACAGAAAACTCCTGCAGGAAAACTGACTCGAGAAGAAGCATCAGCCAAAAGACACAGAGACGGACCAGACACATGGAAGACCAGACACGTCCCTCCAGCACAAAAATGTTTTGTCTTTTCGAGCAAACTTGGAGTTGTTTACATCATTAAAACCTGACTCAACCTTCCTGCAAGGAGAAGACCTGTGTCAAGCCCAAAGCATCCGATCCCCAGCGGCTACGCAGGAGTACTATCCTTATAAGGCAGTACAAATCAAAGAGCTTTAACACTTTAAATTTATACTTTTCATGAAGCAGGGATTTTAAATTTGACATTTAACTCTCAGCCAGACAACACTGACTTGTTTTTGTTTTTAAATATTCATTAACATGTTAAATATTTGTAAAGTAAATCTGAAAATTGTTCTTGGCACCTGTTGCATATCACAGACCACCTCTCTACCCTAGTGTGCATTAGTATGTTAATTGTTACAGCTCAGTACACTGAGTACAGTTTGTTCTTCTTTCCTTCAGCCTCCATCTGAGAAAGGCTTTCATGAGGGCCCCTGAAGTTGGCAGCAACCCGACTGCTGCTATCATCTTACAGACAGGGAGGATTTTTTTTTTTGTGGGGGAGGAGGAGGACGAGGAGGAGGAGGAGGAGGAGAAGGAGGGCAGAGTAGGGGAGAAAGAGAAGTGAACAAAAGAATATGAAAACTGGCAAAAGAAACCAAAGCAAAGAAGAAAGAATTGGAATGCAAAAAAGGAGGGACAAAGAGGCAAAGGAACCCATCTTTGAGGGCTGTGTGAGAGGAATGCAGCTGCAGCTTCTAACATGTATGAGAGGCAAAGAGGTCAACTTCCTGAAGCCAGCGGCACATGAATCCAGCACAATGTGTACTCCTGACAGAAGACACACAGAAAAGCAAATGGCAAAGAAACTTGCCCGGAGTTAAAAGACATTCTTAAACCTTCGACAGCTCGTAAAGAATAAAATTGAACAATAATGCATTTGGTGAGATGGACTACACCTCACCGACTTAAATAAAGAGAAGCAACACTGTTCAAAAACTGTGGTAAATACAGACATTTTCAGGGAGAAAAGCAAATACATTCGTGAGATATTTGAATGAAATAAATGTTAAATCTAGTTCTGTGTGTACAAACAACATTTCATTCGGCTTTAATGCCTAAAACATCTCAATATCTCACAGGAGGGTTCAACCGCTCAATCGGCCAGCCTATGGTAGCCTGTGCTAGCCTCTTTTCATGAAAAACAAGCATGTTTTTGGTTTAACAGGAAAGGGTTAGCAAATGGCCTCTCATTATTACAAGTTTGTGCTGTCAGTGAATTCACTGGATACAGCAGTCTGGCATTGTTTTCAGCTAAAAGCACTGTGCCTGCCTTCTGCAGTTGCTATTCAATTATTCAAATGTAAAATTTATTTGAAGCTTGCAGCGTTGTTGCCAAAAGCTGGCATATTTATTAGCATCATTTGTGTGCCAGTGGAGCAAATCTGCACCGTAGCAGCATTGAGTCTCACCGCTGAAGGCTGCAATAATATCAGACGCTAACAGGGATGATCGTTCATGTGATCATCCTTCAGTTCTGTTTAGTTTAAACATCTATTTCTGGAGCCAAACTAACTGGTAATAGAGCTCTTACTCGGGAAAACCCTGTTGTCACGGTAACATTCCTGAACACTGTCAGCTCCTAAGGGCTTGTGTACACAACATGACGGAACGAGACGCACATGCCACAGTCGTACATGCCCAAAAACTTAGTGATCGATGGAAAGGTTTTAGGGAAGGGGGAGGAAAAGTGTTCTTTCATGTCTGTTTCCCATGAGTCAAATATTAAAGTCTGAAGAACATGAGGAAGTGTTATGAAAACATGTAGCATGTGTGTGACTGTTATGACAGGGACGCTTGGACAGCTCACAACAGTCTGCAGTAAATAAGATCGCATGTGCAGTTTTGCGTGTGTGTGGCAGCAGATAAGCATTTCCATGCCTCGAGGATGGGAGGAGCTTAGAGGGCCATGAACCCCAAAGTTAATGTGTGAATGCGCAACGTTTACTTAAAGACACATTAGCAGGTTTTGCCCAATATTTAGTCATCCATAATGACTTTATGGCCACCAGTCCTCCCACACCCCTGTTGTAAGCACTATCATACATACCTAGCACTTGTTTTCCCCTTGCAAGACTGAAGCTGCTGATGATGTTCTGAGACTGGCAGTGCGTGGATTTTGTCTCATTGTCATATTGGTTTTAGGAAGGTGTGTACACAGCAACCATGCTAGTCTGTTGGCATTGTGTCATGTCACCGAATGTTACAATATAGGAAGCTGGTGGAGACACAGGGGGAGGACGGTGGTGGAGCGAGTACGACTGAAAGGAAGGCAAACTCAAGGTCAGAGATAGAGGCTATCAGACTTCCTGCCTACACAGCCATGAACGTAGTTTCAGCTGTAACAGTAGCAGGCTCGTACAAACAGGAGTCAATGGAAACTGTAATGGCAATTCAAATGGAAAACAGCACTACGTCACGTTGCAAAGTACACCAGCACCGTCAGAGCAAAGCACACAGGGACAAGCAAACAGGGGACGAACCCAGACCATACAGGGAAGACATAATTGTTAGAAACGACTTTCATTAATATATTACTAGGATTGTAGTTGTTTTAATTTGGATCAGTTCCAATGATTAAATGTTGGTCTAAGTGAGGGGACGATGGCCTTCTGGGAGTTGAGGATGACCCGCTTCTGCTTTTATACTCTGACACTCATTAATTATGTATTACCAGATTCATTCTCTGCTAAATCTGCAATAGTGAGTATTGTGAAACTATTTTAAAGCTTAAAAGGATCTGTTTTTTCACTCCCTATAAATGGATTAAAATCAGTGTTAATCATATTCTTGGTTACTGTGCAGAGTGTAACACTGCCAACAGGCTCTGCCTTTTTTTTCACAACACAATGCTCAAGAATAGATGGATGGTTCCATATGAGGAGAGCAGGAGTGGGTGTCGCTGAAGCAGGGAATCCATCACAAATAAACCAAGTCCCCACAGAGGACTGCTACCATTACAATGGCAAACAATGAGACCACGAGCAGAGCAAGGAGAGTTTCAGACCAATTATATCTTCAGATTTCACCAAATTCTTCTTTCCAAATGAATGATTCAAATCCAGTTATATTATGATTTAGAATCAATACTGCATAAATCTGATACGATACCATGGCAACAACCTCTAAGAAAAAAAAAAAAGGAGTGAGAGCTAATAGAAGGAAGAACATTGGTCTGTTTTGGTGCATTACTGTCATGCGCAGGCTAATAAAACTCAGTGTTTGAGCTTCAGCATCACGAATGTCACCATTGGCGAAAATGCCATTTGAATTCATTGTTCTCATGCTGAATAAAAATTGCAATTCCTGTCCTGTTGAGTGTTTTTAGTTTAACTCAGGAAACTCTGCTCTCAGTCTGCTAAGGCTTTAAACTTCTTTCACAGGTGAGCTCTGCGGTGTCTAAGGACCTGCCATTACTTTCTGCTTCTCTTTGTAGAAAGCAGCACTTGGAACAACAGTACACACACGTGTCAAACCGCTGTCATTCTTACAGTACCAGTAAAATGGAGGTTTGTACAATTTTTAAAGGGAAGGCTATTGCTGATATTTGTACTCTGATTAAATAATTTACTTTGTAGAGAAATAAAATGCCATGCGTTCTCACCTTTTGTCTAGTCCTGTATCTTATCCACCTTCCTCGTCACACACTCTCTCTCTCTCTCTCTCTCTCTCTCTCTTCCATCCACTGTTAGTCCCTCTGTGGGTGTGTTCCCTGTGGAGGACGACAGGAGGACATGTCCACTACTGTGAGATTCATGTTCAATGTGACAGGCAGGGTTGTTTCACGCAGTGTGACAACAAATAAGATACGGAAAATATGAGAGGGGCCGTGTGGAAAGAGGTTAGCTGGTTGATATTTGAGCCCCATTGACAAGGGGCAGTGACTGTTGTCATCTTTTTTTAAAGATTAAATTGAATTCAATAAACTAAACAAAAAGGACAATATCCATTAATACCGGATTTAAAAAAGCAACAAAAAAAAAAAAAAACTTTTGTGGCAGTAAGATGAGATCATAGAACAAACTGAAATATTTTGAGACACTAAGAATTTCCACAAACAAAAACAGAGGCAATTAACATTTGTTTGTTTTTTTTAACACTAATTTACTGGTTTGAGTGGAGATAAGAACATCTCCCAATTAGTTAGTAATCATTGTGCTGTTCATCCCTGAGCCAAGTTTAGCTGTACTGGACCCTGCGGGTGAGCCATTTAGCCTGCAGGAGAAAGCTACAGGCTGCAGTCTAATCTGCTAATGGGATTACAGCACAGCACTTTACCTTAGCTATAAACAGACAGAGGCACAGACACCGAAACTACTCCGTCACTACGGCTACAGCATTAAATGTATACTCATTTGGCACCGTGTCGACAAAGAATTGTTCAGTCCGTCTGGCATTAAGTAGAATAAGTCTGCGGAAATTCCATCCAAATATTGTCCACAGCGATATTAATATTATACAAGATTATCCTGGAAATATGTAACAGATTTATAAGGAGAATCATCACAATGCCCTCATGGAAGCATTTCCTTTACCCGTTTTAACTATTTTTAACAACCATGAGGAAAACTGTAGCTAAATATTCTTGATATTCTCTGAAATTGGGTGTACACGAATATCTCAAGATTTCCTGTGAAACGACTGCAGAATATTTTTTTCTGAACTGCAATCTTGCAGCTTTTACTTATTACGTTCAACGACAAAAACAAATGTGAAATATGTTTAAGGAAAAGAAGAAGATCTGATACAACAGGCACATTTGTGCAGATATTATGCGCTCGCGGCCTCAGAAAACAAAAGCCAACACTTTAACCACTCCACCATCCCATCAGGCTGGTCTCTTAGGCAGTACTGGTATTGTTTACAGGATACAATATACTGCCTTGTGTAAAAGAGAGAAAAGGTCTGGCATCTCTTATTTCACACAATTTTTCTTTGCCAGTGTCCACATTATCACCGTATTTTTTTATACCTATAATTATTCTGGTTTATTCATGTGCGTGCACTAGGGTTACAACAGTAAAGAGACTTTCACAAAGTCATAGTTTTCTCAGAATATAAAAGTTTCACTGTACACAACATTCCATTGTTATAGAACAACACAGCGTAGACGCTTTGCTGTAATGGAAACTAAGTCATCTACTAACTGAAGGATTACAGTCTCTATTTGAAAATGAAGGTTAAGGAGGAAATAGATATTCATGTGCAAGTGTGCAATTCTCTGTCCAGTAGGATAATCTCCGATAGTGATACCACCAAACACCTTCAGCAGTTTATCGCTGCAGCTGTAACATTTGCTGCAGTGCACCTTTAAAACATTTTTCCATAATCATTCCATCGGATCAGGCCGTGTGATATATCCTGTTAATGACACACATCCTGGTAGAGCACATTTTCTACAAATTTAAAATCAACAATTTCTTTTTAGAAGACTCACCAAAACGAAGGTCCTATTTTGTACTACACTTGAAGTTGTACTTTAAAATATGAAAAATATGTTTTCCGTTTATGATTAGTTTTCGTGCAGCTTTTCAATTGAGTGCGTAACAGACCGAACAGAAAATGTTGACGTATGAGGTATTAAGAGGTAGATGGAAACACTTTTAAATTGCAGTTGCAAAAGGTGCCTGTGGACATGGTAGGAGCTTAACGGCGTTGTGGGGGCCGCTCTGAGGAAATCGTTTTTGAAAGGTTCGTTAAGAGTTTTCTGGTCCATGTATGAATGTTCAAAACTAAACCACATCAAAAGGACAGAAGAAGAACCTCTTTCGGGGCAAGTCAGTCATTTTGACTTCACCTACTGGTTTCTGTTTGAATGTTAAAGGTCTTCCAATGACAAAATAAATGCTAATAGCCCAGACGACCACAACACGATAAACCATATTATATTCCATCTAGGGATGTAACGCTGACCGGTAAAAACGATAAGCCGCGGTAAAATGTCTGACGGTTAGTACTACCGTTTCAAATTTTAATTACCGTCAAACCGTGTTTGATAGCCGCAATCCGAAAAAGCTCAGGGACACTGCTCATTGTGCGAGAAGTGCAGCCGCAGGCAGCCGATCGGACACAGGCGCCCCGCGCGCATGCGCAGTGAACAACTCGGAAACATGGCGGAGGGCAGTACTGCGGGCTGTGCTGCCGACGGGAGAACAGAGATTTTTCCACCGTCAAAACGAACCAAGTCTGAAGTCTGAATGTACTTTGGTTTTTACAAAGATGCAGAGGGAGACTGGTCGAAGACAGCAATCCGGTTTGCCAAAAATGCCACAAAAAAATCTCCGCGAAGGGTGGAAACACATCCAATATGATGTAGCATCTACGTGACCACCACCCGCAACTGTGCAACGAAGTTCATTCTGCATGTTATTTTGATTGTTTTTTTCTAAAATAAAACTTGGTTCAATGATTTAAGTGCGCCTATGAGTACTTTTTAAACATTTTGACATTTCAACAATACCGTGATAATATTGATAACAGTGATCATTTTGCTCACAATTATCGTGATGTGAAATTTTCGTATCGTTACATGTCTAATTCCATCAAATGATACCTTTCCTATTGTCTCTGTTAGGCGACTGGACTGTTTCAGTTTTCTTGAAGATGTTTTGCCTCATCGTCCTGAAGAAGCCTCTTGGACAAGAGGCGAAACGTCCTGAAGAAAACTGAAGCAGTCCAGCTGCCTGAGAGGTGCCAGGACCTGGATGACTAAGAACCTTCACACATTTTTTTTTAATGGTCAAACTATAAATATATATTGTCTTCTCACACAGCCCTAGTAACTGATGACTGTATACGTGATGTTTCAGGGCCAATTGTCACACCATTAAAACCTAATGATTTTAATTAGTGCTTCATCATTAACAAAATGTCAGCAGGTGGAATTATACGACCAAGAAAAAAAAATATTTTGAAGAGTAATATTACTTAGGAAATGCATTAATGTTTTTTGTATTTTTTTCCCATGCTAGTTTAATTTTCTGTGTTTGAGTTGATCATTCATTTGGGCTAACCTACTTATTTCCGAAGCTGTAAATGTGTCTGACGGGAACAATTACCCGGTTCTCCAGACAGGCTACTTATCTGCTTTTTTTCTGCTACTACTTCTCATCACCATCCCCTCCCTCTGTTCCCACACCTCCCCCTACTCCTTCCTGACCATCAAGTGCTTCAGCAGATGGTTCTGGGTCCGGCAACAACAGCAGAGCATGGTGGGCCCTCCTGGAGAGCACATATACACACCACAGACAGCATCTGTTTATGAATGGACTGACAATTGCCCATCCCCCGGCAGCTACAGCTGACAGGGAGGGAGGTGCCCCAAGTCACTAAAGGCAAAAGAGAGGATAAAGAACAAGGCAGTCAAGACTGGAGAGAAAAGGATGGGGGGGGGGTGTAAACTGGTTTTATGGTTTGATTTATCCTGTTCTCCAGCCAGAGGGTTGTGAACCCTAAAAAAGGGGGAAAAAAAGTAATGTAGTTGAGCTGAAATAATGAGACACATGCGGTCCTCACCTTTAGCCATTAACTTCAAGGTGAAGGATTATTATTCATGAGAATATTACAATTGAGAACTCCCTTCAGTGGCTAGTCCATCAGATTAAGTGGGCTCAACATTGGGGTTGTCACAAGAAACAGTACTTGGGCAAGGGACTATGGTACCACCACCAGGACATAAGCACTGCACAATGACAATATGTGGAATGGGAACGGCAGGTGTAGCAACAGGTCCACTGGTGGCTTAGTGAAAAGAGCACACAGATCACGGACACAGCAGGGTGTCAACCAGCGTGTCAGTCTTAGCTGGCGTGCAGTTGATAGGAGTGAGTGTGTGCAAGCATTTCTGAAGCTAATGCTTAAAAAAAAAAAAAAAAAAAAACCAAAAAACTCTACTACAGATCAGTGGGCTCTACCACTGTGATACATGTCCCCTTGAGGCCATTTGTCAGCAAATCAACGCTGAAACTGCAACTCAAGCAAAGTTCCTGTCTTGTAACGACAGTTGCTGGGGGTGAAGGGGGGGGGGGGGTGTTAGCCCCAAAGCTACAATTTGAAGCCAAGCTCACGTAGAGTGGACCAACCTTTTAACGTTGTCCTGCTACTCCCATTTTAGTGATGCAATGAGTTTTTTGCTCCGATAATAGCAATGTTGTGCATTCAGGTACACTCACATTTAAAATACATTTCCTCTGGGGATCGGTGAGATACCAGGTCCTTTAGTGACATATTTCATAGATTGGATATCAGACTGAGCACAGATCCACATTTCCATAGATCCAACTTGGCCAGGAATGCACCGCAACTTGTAAAGTGTGACATGAGAGTGTTCCAAGGGGTGGAAATCATGCTGGGTCACACGATACCGTCACCTTATTATCGTTAAGCATCTTCAATGCGGAAGAACAGCAGGAGTTGGTGCAATCCGGTGGTGGCACCAACCAGAGAGATACAGGGCGGCGGAGACCCAGGTGTTTTGAAGTCACTTTAAGATGTTTACTGACACTCACCTCTTTCCTATCATAGCCTTTATCCTGGCTGATGATCAAACCTGCTTTAATATAAAATGTCATTCTAGTTTAAGTAGTTTGAGCAGCTATAATATATATGTATCAATAAATGATTTGAATTTAGACATATTGTAAACCCTTTAAACTGAGACTCTGTTTTATGGTTCATTTGCCCCTGAATTAAGAATGGAGAAGTTTAAAACGCTGCATGCAGTCCGAGGCAGATTGCTAACAGAAACATCTCAAAACACAGACAGCGAGTGTTGGTTTATCAGGACGGTGATACCACAACATGTCAGCCAGGCCACGTAACAACTCTCGCTGGTTTGTTCAGGAGGGGTCCGACTCACAGCTGCATTAAAAAAGAAAACTGAAAAATTAATTGGAAAAATGATTAATTCCCATTATTTCACTTGGCCAGTAAGTGAGAAGACATCTGTTTGTGCGCGTGTGTGTGTTTTTCTATCAGCTTAAGCCACTTTAATAAGAAATAAGTAACCATGATTTGTTGTGTGTTCCTCACCTATTAACCTGTCCGTCTCCTCCTTCGTTGACTTTGAGGAATCGAAACCTACTTCCTTCCAACACTCGAGGTGTGGTGCATATTTTGATACTTACCTTTTCAGTCGACTGTTTTCCTGCCACGTGTCGACTGAAGCTGGAACAATTTAAAAATAATCCAACTATATTTGGGTTTCTGAGGAGGTGGAAATACGACATCTGAGGTTTTAGACTAATACATCCTATGACCCTGTAGGGGTGTTGTTATGCTCACAGTATCGATTCAGAGTGAAGCCAGCAAGGATTTTCATTTTTAGGAGGGAGTATCGAATCTATTTGTAGCCTTGTAGAAATAGTCATTTTCACACAAACACACCAGACACTGCCTTTACACTCACAAATAAGGACCTGGCTTGTCCAGAAGAACAAAAGCCAGCAGATAGTCGCGTGGCTAATTTGCATGTACAGCACCACATTATTTGCATCAATTTGCATTCGCATGTTCTCACAGAGGGTGAACACTGAAGGCCCCTTACAGGAAAGCAGTCAATTAGGAGATGACATCAAAGTATCCGCTCTTCAAAAACCGCCCAACGGCGAAGACTTTGAGTGGCTGACATTGAACAATGCGACATTTCCAGCTCATCTGCATTGAATCAAGCACTTCAGCAAGGCAGTCAAAATAAGGTCTGCTCTTTTTAGGTCACAGTAACTCAAGAAAAGCAATATGATATTTCTGGTAGGACAGGTATGTCATTTTACTGCTGTCAGGGGGGCGAGCCAATAAGGGAATGGAGATGTTCCCTGCAGAAACATTTTCTGCCCATTTGATTAATGTGCATTCAACCTGTTAAAATTTACACAGCTGGATAAGAATGTTATACCTTTAATATACAATTTGTTTCAAATTCATCAAGGCCATTAAAAGAAAGAAATACAAATGTAACATGACAAGGAGCTACGATAAGTAACAAGTAAACAAAAATACAGTTTCCTTGCCAGGGGGCGTGTGATGTATCAGCCTTTCACAGGTATCAGCAATTAGTTTTGTTTAAATGATAGGTGTCAGTGTTAACGCGTTATTAACTAGTTAACCCAACGTCCCTTTATTGCTGATAATTTTTTTTTATCATGATTAATGCGCACGGTGCTTTTTGACCCTTTGGCCATGCCATAGTTCACGGAAAACCAGAAGAGAACGCACCACTCGTCACACACGCAAGATGTAGCTGGTTGCAGCTTGTAAACAAAAAAAAAAACTGACAGCAGGTGAACATTTTATATATATATATATATATATATATATATATATATATATATATATATATATATATATATATATATATATATATATATATAAATAAATACAAATAATACACACACACACCAAAAGAAAGAAAGTACATTACCGCGTTATATCTAAATGTATTCCAGAGTAATTTATTTGAACCCTGTATGAATCGGTGACACGTCTCTTGTTACATTTACCATCAGGTGCAAACTGTGGAGGGGAATCTGGATCAGAACCTGGGTCGGCACCATCATTCTGATGTCCGATCTGTGCCTAAGGTCAACTGATGTGTGAACAATGTCAGTACTGCCACTCGATTTTGATATTCTTGAACCAACGCCCTTCTCTACCATTTTACTAATGATGGAAAGCATATTCTGATTCTTTGGTTGTTTGAATCCCAAACATCAAAACAGAATTGAGGATCTGAGTAAGTCTAAATAAGCTGGTTTCTAACAGTTCACACTCTTTATGGCAAAGCCAAAGACACTCTTGTACATTTTGCTGTCGGTCCCCTCCAGTAAAACTAGCTGGAAATCAGAATCAGAATGCTTTCTTGTCATCGTTCACAAGGTACAACAGAACCAACAAAGAAAATGGTTTGTTTCCTGTCTGAAACTGAACAAAGTCAACAAGAACAAATACTAAATTGTTGCTCCTTGTTTGTTTCGGTCGTACAACCCACCTGTAGGAGAGGTTTTACTGCTCACGGGGCAATGTTCATCTACCTGACATATGACCAACCTAGCCATGTTGCAACACCTTTGGGAATTCATAGCACAGCGTTATTAAATTCAAAATATGATCGTCTCGAGATATTAAATGTAACTTTACACAGCTTCAACATCAACATCATACACACCCTAGGTAAACTCTCCCCACTTACCAAGGAATGAAACATTATCTGGAGAACAGTGGGCCCAATGAAAACTGAAAGTGAAGCAAGAATGCACACTGTGCAAAAAGAGTAGGCCGGCAACATTAATATTGGACTTAGCTTGCCACATTTTTCTTCTACAGTATCACAATTAAGAATGCAACCAGCTCATGCGATATTCTGGGTTTGTGAATATCTGTGAACAAGCTGAATGGCGGCATTGTGTCTCAGAAATGTCTCATAGTTCAACGACTGGCCTAACTAAAAGGCCCCACAGCAGAGGCGCTGAACATTTATTCTATTTTTACCCCAAAAGCAATAATTCCACTGCTGCTACAGATATTGACAATTAAATGAATATTAAAGTGATGCACTGAAGGACCCACCGAATACCATCTGTTAAATCTAAAACAGACTTCCTTCTTAAACGTAGAAGTGAAACCACTTATAAAAAAGGATGAATGGAAACTGAAATGAACTCAATCGGCTCTACAGAGCTTGGTAATTCTTAAAAATGTTTCCGTTCAATTAATCCGATATGATACAGCTGCTCTTTTGAAGTGTGAATAAGATGTTTAATTGTTTAAATACAGAAATCAAGAGGTACCGGCTCAAGTTACACGGCCATGTGTCCAGCCACGTTTTGAAGAAAATCACACACAAACCCCCGTAAGGAAATCAGCTGAATGTTGGTGTGGGGAAATCAAAAGCAGCTGCAAATATCACGTGTGAAAAATATTTCATGTAATCCACTTTGCATTGTTTCAGCGGCAGTCACAAGTCACATACACACCCAGCTGAAACGAACGCCCCACTAAAGAGTACAACTTCACCAGCTGGCTCAAGAGCTACTGAATCCAAATAAACTAGAATCAGAGAGCCAGGGACTCATCGTACCAGCAAACCAGGACGAACAACAAGGCAGGTGACACATTTTACATCATTGATACTTCCAAACAGTTACAATAGATGTTGGACGCGTTCAAGAGCTGGATGGTGATGATGCACGATAAATATAGAACAATCAGAATGAACACACCCAATTCAGGAAACTGTGCATGTTAACAAGATTCATAAACAGATTTTGAGGTCTAAAAACAGAAAACGGATTAAGCTGGGCCCTTGAAGCGGGGCCATGGACTAGCTGTGCTCCACAGCTCTATTGTGTAGCTGCATGTGGACCAACTGTATGGACACAATGAGCTGCACAAACACCTCTCCACACACAAAACATCAGGACTCTGGCTTCTCATTTAGCGATTTTAAAACAGCAAAGCTTACTCAGCACAATGCAGCCGAGACCAAACCAGACCCTCCAATTCAATTCAAACGGAACTGCATGTGCTTGCATAAGCAGCAGCTGCCCATCCCGTGTCCCCCTGACAAACACACACACACACACACACACACACCTTTGATAACCCACTACACAAAGATGCTGCAATGCTTAGATGTAATTTAAACTTGTTGTTAACTTCTAATATTGCATGTGTTTCTGGTGAAAGGCTCACCTGTTAAGATGCTTCAGTTTCTTTGGTGGCAACAGCTTCCAATTCCAAATCTCTGAGGATGAAAAACAGATAAGAGAGTCAAGCACTCATATATGTGACAGCCATAAAGTCATAAACAAACCTCAGAAACAAATGCGAATAACCAGCTGCACGTGTTTGTGGTTGAATTTTATTGGTTTAGAGTGGGTGTATTCAAAGTCTGCCTAGTCAAGGACAAGAAGACACAAATAGAGAGACTAGTCAGTAATTACTGTATAAGACATATTTCCTCTTTCTTTGAGGGAAAGCAGGTTGATCAGCACAACAGGGAAATACGCGATCTGGGCCCCTTCAGCTCAAGCCCTGAAATGTGAATGTGTGTGTCTGGGTGTTACAGATAAAGAACCGAGTGTGGGTCAGAGTTACAGCTCGGGTCCTGATCGGCCATTATCTCAGCTGTTGCCTGACTTACAGCTTAACCAACATGGCTTCTCTCGAGCCTGGTATTTTTCCAGCGCAGCCAATACTAACAATGGCCCGGCGAAGACGTCTGGTTTCAATACACGACATAAAATCATTCTGATGCTTGGTAGTGAGGGTAGAGCAGTCAGGCCTTTATAAAAAGTTGAATGAATACGACCGCAAAAGCAGCATAACCGCTGTAGACTAGTGTTTACTTAAGCTAGCCAGCTGTTCCGCCGCTTCACCGATAGAGGGTGTTCGTCGGTTTACAACTCTGCAGATTAGCATTTCCTATTGAAAATAGAATTTACGATGCGGTTAACCAACCGATTATGTACATGTAATGACAGCTGGACAGCTGCGCATCCTCTGCATGTTACCAAAATAGCCGCACATTCAGTTTGAGTGACCGCCGACCAATCTGCGTCGTTGAATTAGCATAGTTGCTAATGCTAGCGAAAAGCTAACGTTAAGAACCGGCTAGTTAACTTGACTGCTCAAATATCTAATGGAGCAGCACTGTTGTTTCATAAGTGCGACGCCAGTTTTTAAATGACCAATCAATCTTCCGTGCAAAAGCACACAAAATACGGATTTCTATGTGCTGGCAACAATTCAAACACATCTGACAGAGTAAGGTTAACCAGTGTGCGTAATGTTACTCTGTAAGTTAGCATTAGCGCAAGGTTAAGCTACCTACAAACACAAAGGTTATCTTGTGTCAAACACAGTTCGGAATGGTCAGTTGTCTGTAGGCAAACACAAACACTTGGTTCCTCTTTTGGTGCATCTAAACGTACGATGCAAACAAAAAGTCAACCAAGCAGTCATACACTGTGCCATCTTACCAAGACACTGACAAGCTAGCAAGCTAGCTAAGCTCAGCCATTGCTAACTGAACAACAGCGGCGTCTGAACTTCTCTACAGCCCGGTATCCCTGCCTACTGCGAGGTTAAATTAACCCCACGCACAAAAAAGGTAAGAGAAAACATGATAAAATCAACCTCACCTCATTGAAGTATAAAGTGCAACAGAGTGGAAAGGAAAGCCGGCTGTAAGGCTAAAAGAATTTCAACGCATTTGCAGCATCTACGAGGGGAGGCATTCGTCCTGCATGATCGCCATTTTCTTCACTCGCTGCTGGCTAACCTTTCGCTTGAGCTCTGCTTTCCCCTCTCTCCTCTCTCCGCATTCACTTCAGCTCTGTCGGCCGCGGGAGGGGTGTGTGTATATTTCTGGAGGGGGGGGGGGGGGTAGCAGGAAACAAGCTCACCACTTCCTCTGGATGAGAAAATCAAACACGGTTGAAAATCGGCTCAGTTTTGACGGTAGATAGTGAAGGACCAGCACTGTGCGTCATGCCAATGTAATCAACAAATAAACATATCGGTAACTAATAAATATGACAGAAAAAAATACATAGTGTCACAATTAAATTGTGTCAACGAATGAAGACAAAATCTAGGACTCAGACACTTATTATTATATCATATTATTTTCTGTTTTGTGGTCAGAATTGCATTTAATTTTAGAGCTGAAGGTTTAAACTACCCATTCAGAAATAGGTCACGAGTCCCTCAATGCACCCAAGACAAGAAAATTATGACCAGAAAGAAAAATCCAAGTTTGAATTATTTAAAATTTTCATGCTTTATTCATTAACTGTCCATTTATTCTTCCTGTAGGCTTCAGTTAGCTGTCTTACCTGAAGGTACCCCACAGTGAGAGGAATAGAAATATGGACAAGACTGCAGATTTTTCATTTATCAATTTATTTTTGTAGTTTTTAGGTCTAAAAGTACATTTTAACAGTCTAACACTGTTGCTGCTTTCAGTCCATAAGATACTAACTTTTAATAAACTATTGTGAAAGAACCAAACTTTCAACTTCATTAAATTCATGCATCTTTTTAATTTCTATTTTGTTTGAATATGTTTAAGTTTTGTTTTTGTTTTTTTTAGAAATAATAAGGAAGCAAATCAATGTCATGATATTATTGTCTTTTTCATTTCCCTTTATTCAGTTTGTTGATTTATTTTTCTCAGTCTTTTTGCTTATCTTGACATTTTTGGATTATAAAAATATATACATACATCCATGCCCTCAGAAAACGTAAAGTACAACTGGCATAAACTATAAGAAGTATAATATGAAACAAGTAACCAGATTCTGTGGCGTGTCATTAATTATTTATTCACTTAATTTAAAGGCCAATCAATAATGATAGCGAAAATGTCAGATTATTATATAGCATTCATATTTAATCATATATTTTATGATCATATTTTTGTGTAGAACGGCGTGGAGATGACATTTAAACAAAAGAGAGATGCTAGAAAGCAGATGGGCCTGTCTCTCCATCACCTTACAGAGGCTGGGATGTTGACCACACAGTGGAACTACAACAAGCTCCAGGATGTTCCAAAGACATGGCCATCGATGGCCCTCGAATCTGGCTGAACCTGGTGGGTGTCATCACCCTCGTGCACCATGAGGGAGGGGACAGCTCTTTAAGGAGACCTCAAAGCCTCTCGTGCCTCTGGGGTGGGGTGGCATGCTGCTGGCACACGTCCTCAAGAAACGACTCCTGAAGAGGTTGGTGGCATATGGACAGAAGTTGGGCTGAGTTGGAATGACTTGAACAGAAAATGGAGCTCAAATCAGTTCAGGAGCTGGAGTCAAAAGACGATCTCTGGTAGCGACGAGTTTTCAGCTTCTTCACATTGATGCCAGTGGATCAGAGGCTGGGTGGAGGTTTACCTTCGGTGAAGAGCAGAGCACTTACAACTCATTTGTGCAGGCGTTGGTGACATAAATGGGCCAGATGACGACCCCTACAGGGCAGACGTACAACAGGTCAAGCAGAAAGCTGGTCTGCTGCAGATGTACCCGAGTGACCAGCAGCAGCAGCAGGTTTCCAACCTCCAGACTGCAACATGGAGCACCCAAAGGAGCTGCTGGTATCATTCTTCAAAACCCTGTATGTTGAGGACGTCTGTAGTGTGAAGGACTGAGTGGAGTGGG
The DNA here is from genome assembly GCF_037954235.1 of Aulostomus chinensis. NCBI lineage: Eukaryota > Metazoa > Chordata > Actinopteri > Syngnathiformes > Aulostomidae > Aulostomus > Aulostomus chinensis. The sequence continues at coordinate 15,675,094 of NC_141337.1, read as the reverse complement.
ACTCCAGCACAGACGCAGGGGCAGCAGCAGAGGAAGAAGACTCTGTGTCAAAGCCTGTTGAGCCCTATAGCATAAAATGCTGTAGCCCTAATAGTGACCTCTGACCTCCCCGAGGAGGATGAAGCAAATTAAAAATGTCATGTGTGTTATGTCATGTGGTTTTAGTTTTTTTTTTATCATCATGTTCAATTGCATCAGCTGGAACTCTCACTATAAAAGTGACTCAACTGGTTTGTGTGCTTGTGATGATTCTCATGGAAGTACTATTGGAAGTACTATTGCAACAGCAGCAGAACAGCACAGCTGAGGAGAGCGGACTTGAAAACCAGACAAGTCCCAGTGAGTCGCCACGGGTCGAAGCTGCTGAAAATTCCCATAACAGCCTTTTCAAAGGTAAATTGAAAGCTGTTTATGTATAACAGAAAATTAATATTTTCACACTTTTCTCTAAAATTTCCATAGGGTCATGAAATATGACACCCAAACACTGTATCACATACTTGAAAAAAGACAGAACTTTATCTGATACACGTGCTTTACGTTCCGCGGCCGATTCATCAGTATACGGACATGTGTATATACATAATAACATATTTTGTAGTCAATATTTCACAGGACGTGGATTATCTGGACCTTTGACAATGTATCAAGACCAGTTTTGTGAGTTTGAGGACCAATGGATTAACTCGAGACTTGTTGATGGCTGACACAAGTAGCATAGTTAGCATGTCTGAATCGTGATCATCTGATAAAAGCGCTGATTGTACCTGCCGTTGTGGTTGTATCTTGACATAAATTTGTTTGCAAGAATCACGTCTTTCAACTTTTGTGTAGCACGAGAAGCTAATTAAAAGAGAACGTCAGTAAATGTTGGTGCAATCCAGACGTCGCTTGTGAAATGCGTTTTTTTTTCTGTTCTGGGACGTTGCTATAGGTTCGCTCCTCCCTCAGTTTTGGTGTGAGATCAGGGCCTTTAGATGATTAATTATTATACATCACAAAGCTCATGCATGTGTCTTCATGTACTTTTTTCCCTGATTCCAGAGGAAATTTCCCCCTAAATCACCATATTAGGGTAATTTGGCTTTAATTGCAGATCCTAGAGTCCAGCTGGATATGTTGCCAGTAGATAAAATGGAAGGCATGGGGGGACTCCACAGGACAAACTGACCTTAGAGCAGTTTAGGGCACTTTGACACATGCAGGCAAACAAACCCCAGAGCTCACAGACCTGTAAGATAGAAGTAACGTAATGATTTTTTATTTGCTTAGCCAAATGTTTGTAAAAGAGGCATTCCCACAAACACACAATGAAAGGGAACTGGAGAATGATCCAGTACAAACAAGTACAGTTACAATGAAATAGCAAGACGAGGAAGGAAGACTGAGAAGTGAAACTTAAATGATAAACCTGGTTTTGAGTGACGATCGAAATGAAAGTGAATCTATCATTGAATTGTGTCACTTTAAGGGCATTGTTTGGTACCAAAGAGAACACTTAATTTCAAACAACTTAATTACTAAAGCCTGTTTTGTACCCTACACCCTAGCACCCCCCTTTGTGAGGATTTATGTCCTGGAGCTGAAACAGTATATTATTCTAGAGTTTAAGCTGATACATGTAGAACAACATTTACTATAATATAACGCTGTGAAGAGTTCAGACCAGAGGAGGAGAAGCAAATGTGTAGGAGGAAATATGGTGTCACCGGGCAGACCAGTCACAACTGCTGCCTGCATCAGCATGACACAGAGCTACGTTTCTCGTGAGGGTCACATCAGGCAACGCTGTGCCCCGCGGTGCCATTTTGACAGAGGAGTACGTGTAAGGTTTCAGCGTAGCCCTTAGTATCAACTTGTTCCTTCACCTTGTGAATTTGTGCCAAAAGGTCAAGTCAAAGTTTGATGTAGTAAAACAAGGTCAGCAGGAATATATGAAAACGTGTGAGTGTGGGGTGAGAAAAGCTGCACCTCAGCCGCATCAGCAGCTGGAGTTAAACCCTGAACGTTACGAGACAGGAAATAATCGAGCGGTTGAGAAAAAAGATCTTTGATGGTTTTATATTTGCAAAGAATGTGAACTCTTCCGCAGTGGAACTGAAAAAAAAACAAAAACAAAAACAAAAACCTGTGCAAGTGTAAGAGTGATATTGTAAGACATCCCTTCTGAAAGTATGCTCACACGTGTGTGGGTAGATCAACTTGGAGCAGAAAGTCAAAAGAGTTTGGTCGGTAAAGCATTAACCTTGACAATCAGAGCAGTATATACCGGCTAGGGTTTAATCATTCACACACGCTCACACACTCGCTCACTTTTATCGCTGCAGAGGACATTGACTTACCATAATTTTCCTGAGACTGAACCTCACCCATATTTTGAAACTTAAACCAAGTTTTTACCCATAAAAAGTGAAGGTTTACATGTTTTGTTTTTTCTCTTTACAGGAGAGACAATTCCGTTATTATTTCTTCACTTTCAGGCTGATGGAAGGTTGGGTGAAGTTTTTCAGGCCACAAAACACTCCTGGAGGTGTTGCTGTAATGTCCCAAACAAGTGCAGTGACTGGTGATCAGTCCCCCCCCCCCCCCCCTAA
>NC_141337.1:15605000-15670000 GCF_037954235.1 Aulostomus chinensis | reverse complement strand
GAGAAGAGCTGGGTCTTTAGCCAGGATGTAAACAGAGGCTCAGAGACCACGATGGTCTGCATTGGCGTAAGACTGCGTTGTTGCGCATCCAAAATCAAAGCAGCCATCGTAAGCCCACCATGGTAAACCATCGGTGCTGCAGTCCCCTGTCCATGCAGATGTGAAAATGCAGGTGAAAACACAGCTCTCTGTCACTCCCACACCTGGCGTTAATCCCTCATCATTCATGAATCACAATCAAAACACACTTTTTAAAATAAGAAAACATTTCAAAGACTAATGCTTATTTTACTTGAGTGTTTGGCTTCATGCATCCACAACAACAGGATCGTACTTGACTTTCAATTGCTTCCATGGTGACTGAATTTATTTCAACCTTCCTAAAGCTGTATTCAGAAGGTCATGGTTGTTTTCATTTCACCTACTTTTAAGAGATCGGGTTGTTTCTTTCACTCACACACCGTATACACACACACGCACACACACACACAAACACGTTATTTTTTCTTCTTTGATTCCTATAAGATCCCTCCGTCTTCGTCATCCATCATGGGGCTCTACACAGAAGTGCAGTAGCATGACACCACACTCAAACCTACCTCTTTCTTACATTTATATTCATATCACTGATACAGCGATAGTCGCGCTGACCGATCTGCACCCAGGGAGCAGGGATCTGCTCCCTGGGTGCTGTTAATTGACTGCCCCATCAATGATGTGTGTGTGTGTGTGTGTGTGTGTGTGTGTGTGTGTGTGTGTGTGTGTGAATGTACCATAGTAACACATTATTTCGCACACTGATACACACGTACGGTCCACAGCTCCCAACACTGTTATAAAACCTTCCTCGTGGTCCATGGAAGGAGCAGCGACAGCCCCGGCACCCTTATTGTTCCTTGACTGGAGTTCATGTAGCCGTGCAGAGAGGAGAGACGAAAGAGCAACCACAAGGAAAGTGCTCTTGGCTCTGCAGGCTTTCGAGGTTATTTTATTACAATGTATTTTTTGCTAAATTGATTGGAACATGACGCTTGAGTCACTATTCTGCAGTCACAGAGAGCACTTGAAGCTACCAGTATTTTTCCACTTGTGTCATGTGTTTTGGGGTTGAAATGATCAATGGAGACCAAAATGATTTGAATTGTTCCAAATACGAAGCAAGAATGTGACATGCAAACTAAGAAAGGCTGCGATAACGTTAACGGGGCGGTTTGAGATCCTTGCATCTCTCTCAGTCTTGGAATGATTCAAGTAATGTTGGTCCCTATCAGTCTTTTTGAACCAAAAAAAACAACAACAAAAAAAAAAACAGGGCAAAATAGGACCCAGGTTGAAAAATACGGCAGGTTCAGCCTTCGGGCGAGAGGCGGGGTTCCGTCAATCCAAAAATGTTGAACTATCCCTTTAAGTAGCTCAAATAACACCAGCAAGCACTTCAACTGGAACTACGATATCAGAGGATGCACATCATGGCTGCCTGTGGCGGTCAGCCCATCTAAACTCTCTCCATGTGACCCAGGTGTCGAGCTTTACTTACGTGAGCAATCTCACTTGACCTGGAAAACGACTGAACACAGCAAGGGAGAGGACGCACAAACAGGTTTGGACAAAAACCGCAGAGAGCACCTGAGGCGCCGGAGTCAAAGACTTTTATTCGTTCATTTTCTTAGCCTCGCTATTCCACATCACTACGCAGCATTACAGAGTTTGCGGTACATTTAGAAACAGGATTTTGGGCAGATGAAGACGAAAGATGTTTAACGGCCCCAGTAAATTGATGAAGATCCCTATTCTGAGTATGACAACGTTGTCATAAAGTAGTGACTCAACTTCACACCAAAAATATTCGTCAGGCTTCTCTTTGGAAAGCAAACTTTATCACCCATGCGACATTTGAAGATGAAACGAGATCGAACGCCTTCAAAAGTACAAATGTCAGGAGGTAAAAGGGACAATGAGCAAATATGTCACCCCGAATGGAGAGAAGTCCGAAGCTTCAGCATTTCATCTTTGTTGTCTCTGTTGCTTCATGAGCAAATTATCCTTCTCCAGCACTTTTCACACAACAAAGGTCTAAAAATATCTCTTCCCCTCGCCCTCTCTTTCTCTCTCTCTCTCTCTCTCTCACACACACACACACACACACACTGAAGCTTTCTTCAAATTAATAGTCAATTTTAATTGGGATGAATTAGGTAGGTGAGAGGAAACTGAGTGGTCAACTGAAGCATTTTCAAATGGTGATTAAAGAAATGATCCTGAACCAGCTTTGCTAATGGAATGCTGCCATATTTGAGCTACTTCGTGTTGACAAGCTGACCAACGATGAGTGAAAAACACGTGTTGGTCAATTTTCTGTTTTCTGAGCTTCAAATGTTGCGCTTCATCCTCTGCATTACTCAACAACAACAACAACAACAACACAAAAGAGGACAAAAGCACGAGAGTGACTGAAGATGGAGATAGTTTAGTTTGTATGGAAACTTGCAGAAAAAGAGAGTTTGAGCTAAATAGCCTGAAGCATTTGATGGAGGCTTGATGTGTCAAAACGAGTCCATCCAGTGAATATTTTGCAACTAAAAGCACAGTTTAGTTTCTCCCTTGAGCCATGATGCAATGTGTGGCATGCAGGCCAACCTGAGAGTCCATTGTCATGGACAGAGCCACTGCTGGTCTTTTGTTGACGCTGGACGGGGTAGCAGACCCCTTGTAGAGACAGACAGAAACTCTGTGTGTGTGTGTGTGTGTGTGTGTGTGTGTGTGTGTGTGTGTGTGTGTTGCAGTTCAAAGTGTGAATGACAAAAAGGAGAGTGATGTGATGGGAGGGGGAAGAGTCAGACAGGAGATGAGAGGAGGAAAGAGGGATGACACAGACACTAAACGCCATCACAGTCGTCCACTCAGCCTCCTGATCCACTCTCGTCTGTGCTGTGTTTCTGTTGCAGCTTCACGCTTCATTTCACCCACGTTCATTCACAATATGCTGAAAAAGAGAAAAACTGCTCTCTGTAGTCACGAGAATTAACTTTTCCCCTCTGCTCGACCTTCCTCCAACACACACACACACACGCACGCACGCACACACTCTGTCCCAACCCCCATGCTAGTCCAAAAAGTGCGTGTGCTCAGAATATTCTAGTGCATAGGGGGAGGGATTTTTGTGAGTGTGTGTGTGTGTGTGTGCGCGCGCGTTTGTGTAGATTGTCCTGGCATGCTGCCAGTCTCTCCGTCTCTCATTACCAGCGTGTGTGTATAAATGTGTATCTGAGTGCACAACTGGGGCCTGCCAGCGTGACGGGCGTTACTATGGCAACGACTGAGCAGGTTCCAGATCCAATGCATCATATTTCTACAGGATGTGTGCACGTCCACGCACGCACGCACACACACACACACACACACACACACACATACACACACACACACACACACACACACACACACACACATCAAATTGGCGGCAGACCTTTGCTTAGCCACACAGATTAGTTTTATGATGGACCAGCTCTCATTTAAATATTCATTCCTCCTTCAATTCTTTTCGGTTATGATGTGCATGATTGGCTTCAGAACCGTTCACACACACATATGCACACACACACGCGCACACACATATACACACACACACACATAGTTAAGCATACACTTTCAAAGGAAGTGTATGCTTAATTCCTTCTAGCTACACTTAATAATATCTGTCTGGGACAAATATTTTTCACAACATCAAATTTTATATCTTAATGCATTTGAATACTAATTGAACAAAACATTTGGGTTATATTTACCTCACCTCTCATCTTTTGGTTTTGTTATTGTAAACTACTCGTTGTTGCAGAAATAGTCCTACCCCATCACACAGACAGCTGCTGCATTAAGCACTAAAGCCGATGCTAATGCTGATGCTAACAGAGGCTTAGCATCCTCAATTGTATGAGCAGTGCTCCAGGGCCAATCACAAAGAAAAAAGATGAAAACACTTGAAAATCATTAACCAGCATAGGAATTCACTTGCATCAACCATTTACTGTAAATACTGTCTCAAAATTCAGGGAAAGAACAAACATGAGAATCACTGGGAGACTCGTGCAGTTCAGGCCTGGCTAGCATGCTAGACCTGGAAGAGTATCTAAAGCAAAGCAGGTCACATTGGACTCTGTGGTGATATTTTAGTTAAGTAATTCCTAAAATTTTGCAAGTCCTTTCCCCCCTAAACTTCCAAACTCCTCTGCCTTTCTTCCTTGACAATTAACGCTAGCAACCCAAAGGCAAGTCTAGCACTGCTAATATTGACGCTAAAGCTTTCACTCACACTACTTGAACCCCCTTGAGAAGTTGCTTTCCACTGTCAGGAATCAGCTGATGAACTGCATCCACTGATAGTTTCTGCTGCTTCCTTGTTTGTGGAATGACTGCATGACTGCGTGGGTCCACCACCGTCACACAGTCATCAGTGACCACATGACTTCAGTCAGGTTTATTTTGACGAGTGGTCAGGACTCTGCCGGCTGGATCAGAGGTGACTTTGACCAAGCAGAACAACATTCAGTGGCTCTGGAAGAGAAAAACACCAATAAATGAGTACATAAAGAAAATAAGTTTGGAAGTCAGAATCAGAATCAGAATCAGAATACTTTATTAATCCCGGGGGGAAATTCTGTTGTTACATTTATTAAAGCTCTCGAAGTACTAGAAAGTAAGACATTACAAATTATAGTAATTAGAAAAGTGCAGACTTTAAGAAATATGAAATAAGATAAAGTGTAAGAGTAAGAGTAAGCATAAACTATTCACAAGCACAGTAGTTATGACAAAGAGTAATGCACAGTTCAAGTAATAAAAAAAACAAAAAACTAAAGTTGCTGCTTAATAACCAGGAATGTAGCTTCCCCACTTGTATACTTTAATGAGAATTAATGACAGAAAAACTGAGCAAAAACAAACACTGGCATGTGTGTGTTTCTATAGTTGTGTGAAGGCACCTGTCAGAGAGTGTGTCAGAATGCTGACCTGCTACTATTTTGATAACAAGACAGCACATCAATTTACATAATTCCCATAAATGAGCTTTTCCAGGATGTAACATGCAACTGCTTGCTTTCTAAAAAACACAGGAGAGGAGGTGGGCTCTAAATCTGTTCTTAAAGTCTAAAGGACACCAGCCCTGGGTAAAGACACACACACACACACACACACACGATGTCTGGGTAGCGTAAGATCCTCATTGTTATTCTGTACACAGTAGTGGTCACAGTCGGGGTCAGACACACACACACACACACACACACATGCATACTCACACACGCACACAAAAACACACACATGGAGAGGCGCATGTTGTGTCACATTACAAATGCTGAATACCATACAAGATTAAAGAAACACAAAAGCAGCTCTCATTTGCATTTATCCGCACACACACACACACACACACACACACACACACACACACACACACACACACACACACACACACACATTCCACCACTGCCAGAGAAACATCTGCCTCTTTCAGCTTTCCTCTTGGCACCCCATGAAGCAGACGAGAGAGAATGAAGAGAGACAAAGTACAAATTATTGAAACATTGGTCAAAACAACTTACAGGACATTTTATTATAATGTCGCTCACACATCACCATGAAAATCTTACACCACAAGAACCTGTGTCTTTTTATATTTGTCTCATGCCATACTTCAACCCGAGGAATCCACTTAGTAGACAATAATTTTGCCTGTGTGCATCTAATGGCGTTCACGGTTGCAGCCTGTAGTACCACTTTTGTCCACTAGAGGGATCAAACACCTGATTTAGAGCTGAGTGCCAAATCCATCATGACAGAGACGACCCTGTGTGTGTATGAGAGTGTGTGTGTTTAGCTGCCCTCTGACTACCACGCAAACATTAGTCAATGTTCGCCCATTTCCTGCACTCAGCTGTTATGCAATTATCCAGGAAAGTCAAGTGAACTCCAGTCACCTGACAGAACCTGAAGGTCCACAGATGTTCTGCAGCATCTGTCGGCTTCTTTTTTTTTAGATGACTTTTTCTTCCTCTTTTTTTTTTTTAACACTGACATAGTTCATACAATCTTTTGGGAAATGCACATTACACATATGCTAACATTTCCCTATCTATTCATTTTGCTATGCTAATTAGCAATCAGCCGCTCTTCATGGCTCCCGTTTGCACACACAGAGGAGGGCCGGGTAACTCTCTAGCTACTCAATCTGGTGTGGTCTTTAATGTCACGTTATATTGTACAGAACATGTTCTCAAGCTCGCACTATCCCCAACGTTCTTCCAGCTGATGTTGAAATGTCTGAACCACTGAGGAAGAGAGCACAGAGTGCAATCAAACACAACGACAATGTTCAAGTGTCCGTGAATGCACCATCATGGAGGGTTTTCAAGACAGCTGCTGAGTATAAGTTTCTTTTACAGAGACCAGCAGCATTTTTGTCTTTGATACTTGTTCTAATTTTCTCGACTTGTTCATCTGGGCAAACACACTTGGCACCAGCCTTTCCTCCACATGGATGCGATGCCAAAAACAAGTGTTTGCAGCTGCCACTGGTCTGCGTGAGCGCAAACACACGCCAACAAGGGAACACACAGCTCAGTCTTCATCAGGCAGCACTGGCAGCGGGCCCTGCGACGCCGGCACACATCATGGGAACAAAAGAGGAAAGGGAACCCAGATGAAAGAAAAACAGAAAGAGAGAGGCTAAAATAAGCGTTGGTGCGACGAGACAGCAGAGAAGTAAAGTCATGTACTTCGCTGCTGATGGACACCACAGAGAGAGAGCAGGAAGGATGTCTTCCCTACTGCCCGCCTGAATTTGTCTCTTTCGGGCTGCTGTCTCACTGCACCTTTGTCCGACGTTTACATCATAACCTGACACTTCTGCTTCATGTGTCGATCAATATGAACTGATGTGTGTCTGCTCATGTCATAGACATGCATGTGACACACACACTAAGACGGACAGATGTCAGATTTAACCGGCAGCGGGCGGATGTTGCTGGACACGAGTGTCAAGAGATACTTGCCTTTTTATCTGTCACCCTTCCCAACCTGTGCTCCTCCGCCCCAAGATTTTGGACACAAGCCATGTCAGATTCCCTCTGTTCAGTCCCAGCATGCCTTGGCACGATGACTGATCGCAGCCACAAAAGAAAAACAGTGAAAGAAAGACAGTGAGGCTGGATCTCTTCCATGTCTTCCTTGTAGTGAGTTAATGAAGCGAAGGAAGCTTGGATGCACTTCAAACACACAGACACACACACACACACAAACCTATGCCAGCAGCAAAGACAGTAGGCATGTTGAACATGTATTTCATATTAATTTCAACATGTTGCCACCTACGGCGAAAACAAAACCCCCAACAAAGCAAACAGCCACCAACTTGTCTGGGAACAAGCTCATGGAGGGTTTGATGTCGTTATTGGTGCTTTAACACTTTTGGGGGTGAAGGAGAAGATAAAATGAAGAAAAGCACCTCAATTTACATGGAGGGGTGGACAGATGTAGAAGAAGATGATGAAGATTAAGGTAGAAAGATGACAACAAGCAAGAGGAGAAGGAGAAGAGTGAGATACACAAGGCCACCTTGATGTTTTCTGACATACACGTTTTGTCCATCCTCCCCAGATCCAGACGAGAAGGTAGAGAACCCTCTCTCCACTGAGGAGCTGAGACTCTCAAAAAGCTGCTGGTCTGCTGGTTAGCTTAGTACAATGTATGGTAGTGGATGGGTCGTATTAACATGCCTTGCTGCGCCCCATAAAAGTGGGGTTGCACAAAACATTTGCTATAAAACTATTTAAATATGTGAGATATTACAATTTTATAGTTGAAGTATGGCTGGAACTATTTTCCTGAATGGGTGCAGTGCTTTGATGCAGTACTTCCACACTTAGGCGAAGAAAACAGTAAGATGGAAGAATGAGTTTTGCTCATCCTGCTCATCTCAGAAAAACAAAAATCTGAAGATTCTAGAGTGTATGTGTCACGCGTGTGGGGTGAAGCAGAGTTTACTGTGGATATTTACCAGATCATCTACCCGTGTCACCATGGTGACAATGCAAACAAACGTCACTGTGAAAACACCGCGGGGGGTGCAATTTTCGTGCACATTGTTTGCTGTGCGTTTCTCATGAATGGATTGTAGACATAAAAGAATGTATCACAGGTTTTAAATTGAATCCAACTGTACATACTGTAAACTGCTGTAAATCTCACACACACACACACACACATACACACACACACACACGTGAAGTATCCTTGTCTAAAATTTTCATGGTTTAACTGCTTAGCACAACCCTGCATATCTGGAAACAGGAAATAAACGCCAGACGCAAACACACACCGCTTACATTTATTGACACGGCTCAGGCTCTGATGAAGTTGCCACCACAACACATCCTCCTCACCCACACACACACACACACACACACACACACACACACAGAAAAAAACACTTTTAAAATTATATATATGTTGAATTTTATTTCCTTCAAAACAGGAAAATCTTACAGTTTCCTCTGGCAACTTATTCTTCCATCCAGCAGCTGAGTAATTAAACATTAACAAAATTAAAAAGAAAAACTAAACACAAAACAGAGGATGAAATCATAAATATTCACAGTATGTCTTAAATTAATCACAGTAATCCTCTCTCTGCTCTGCTGTGGCCGACTGACCTCTCCTCCAAAAGTAACATTTTCCTCCATGCAAGACGCATCATGGGAGCTTCAGGAAGTAGTCGGAGGCAATCCTGAGCCAGTTCAAATTATTCAGGAGGTCAGAGGCTTCACATTCATTTTCATCTCTATAATAAAGTGCTTTTTCTTCACATTTTGTTCAAATTCATTTTAAATAATACATATCTGATATGAGAGAGATCGCATGAGAAAAGAAAAATTAAATCCAGGCACTTTTTGGACAGAGAAAGAAAAAACATTATTCAAGTATTCATTACCATAACGTGACTGAGAACATCTTCGCGTGGTCTTCGTCCTCCGTCCACCTTTCGCCCACCTCTCCCCGACTCCCCTCCTCCCTTCTCTGCCGTTTCTTCCTCTCTCCTTCCACCAGCTCTCCGTCAGCATGCCTCTTCTCCTTCTTGTGCTCTGTTTGTTTTGTCCTCTCTCTCCTCCTGTCATTCCCCTGGCCGACTGACGGACCGCTGCTGTTACGGCTGCGCCTCTCTCCCTCCTCTACTTCTCCCTCCCCCCATTTACCGGCCTCATCCTCCCGCAGACCACCTCCTCTTTCGGCCCCCCCCTGTCTAGTTTCCCCTTTGCTTCCTTTCATCATTTTGTACCTCTTCCATTCCTCCTCCCTGCTCATGCGTTTCCTGTTACTGTCCCTCCTGTCCTTTTCTCTCTGTGAGCTGCTGGTCATGTCTGGCGAGGGCTGTGTGGGGGTGGCTACTTGCTGGTTCCTGGACCTCCACTGGCTCGGCTGGTCCGACCCTGCAGGCTGACCAGAGCTGCTCATTCTGGGCTTTCTACTGTCTGAGCCTCCCTGGAGTCCTCCTGGGGACTCAGAAGTCAGTGGGTCTCTTTCCGCCCAGTCGTCATCTCTTCTTTCCTGTCTCCAACCGAGACTGGAGGAACTCCTGCTGCTCCCCTGGTCTCCCCCTCGCCGCCTGTCTCGCCTTGCTGTCTCATGTGAGGAAGAAGAGTAGCGCGTAGAGGAAGAGAGATATCTGTGCTCTCTTTCTCTCCCTCTCTCTCCTTCCCGTATCCTTTCCTTAGACCTTTTACTTTCTGTCCTCTCCCTATCCACCCGTCTGTCCAACCCCAACCTCCCCTCCCTCTCTCTGGCCCTGTCCCTCTCTCTGGATGAACACCAGCTGCTGTTGCTTCTGTCTTTGCCACTAGAGGGCATCACACTATCTTTCTCCCTCTCCCTTCCTCTTTGGTCTCGCTGCAACTCCACAGACTTTTGTCTCTTGCGCTCACTGTCTGTCGTTGTGTCCTTGTTGCTTTGTCTCACTGATAGTGGGGGAGGAGCCACTGGGAAACCTTGACCTTTTCCATCCTCCCGTTCTTCCTCCTTACACCCTTCTTTCTCTATGGTGGAGTGGGGGACCTGAGACAGACAGTGAAGCAGAGACTGAGACCGAGGAACTAAACAAACATTATTTATAACTTCAGCATGAACACTGTGCCAGCCTACAGGATCAGCTGATGGGGGGAGTTTCTCCTCTTCGTGGAGGGTGTGTTCCTCAGGAGTGTACGCCACCTCTGTTTTCTTCTCCTGACACTGCTCCCCTCCACAGCAGTCCACTGTGGAGACGCTGCTGTGTTTACACACACAAGTAAAGATAAGCAAGCAAGCAAGAGACAAAACTTGAAAAAGAAGGAAGTGATGATATACTGACCTGCCGCCATCCACAGTGGCATTTGGTCTATCATGGTCTTTTTTGCTTCTGCTGCTCGGTGACATCCCTGAGTCTTCCCTCATCTTCTCTCCCTCCATCGTCTCCACTGGTGGGCTCCCCGTCCTCCCCCCCTCGGCTCTCCCATTTTGGGTGGCTGAGACTTCCATCTCCTTTCCTCCACTGCTGTTATCTTGCACTTCTTCCTCGCCAGCTTTCACGCCGATTCCCTCATCTTCTCTTTTTTTAGCCCATGTCATATCTTTGCCCTGTTCTCCTTTAAGGTCACAGAGTGATAAGTGCCCCTCTTCTCTCTCCTCTTTCTTCTCTCCCATGTCTTCTCCATCCCCTCCAGCATTTTTCTCTTCATCGTGATCTCTGAAGGTGGCTTGTTCCCATTTCTCTCTGGCCTGCGTTTCATCTGCTTTTCCTTCTTGTTCGCTGTTGGATTCCTTCTTTTCCTTTCCTTGAGCTTCTGTCTCTTCCATGTTTATTTTCTCCTCCTTACCAACACCACTTGTCTCAACGCTCTCCTCGGACTTCTGAGTGGTCTCTGGATGAGATAAATCCTGTTTTCCAGTTTTATCCTCCTCCTTTTTCCCTTCCAGTTTGATGTTGATACTTATCTTCTTCTGTGGTTTCACCTTCATCCCTCCCTCCCAGATATCTCTCTCTGTCAGGGGCCCTGCTTTCCACTCTGATTTCTTCTCTCTGTGAGGGAGCTGTGGTGGGGATTCATTCTTGAAGGTTTCAGGGACCTCTGCAAGTTTAGCTTTCAGGCACTTACTGCTTTGACTTTTTGCGAAGAGTTTTGTCTCCCTCTCTTTTCTCACCGTGTCCTCTCTCTTACTTTTTCTCCTCTTCTCTGATTTAGAGTCAGAAGCTGTGCTGCCTTCAGGGTTCGTCTGTCCGTCTGTATCTACCTCTTTCACTTTGTGATGTCTCTCCTCATCCTGCCTGCAGTCTGACTCTTTGCCTCTTCTCCATCCTCTCTCTCTTTGCGAATTCCTTTCTTCTCTGCTTTGTTTTTCATTTCTGTTGGTAGTTTGATCTGGTTTCCGGGGGACTTGAACTGATTCTAAAGAATCGTTGGCAGCATTGTCGTCTGATGCTTTGCAACCGATATCATGCCTCTTCTCATCGCTCCTGCTGTGTGCTCCTCCTGTTGAGTGTGCAGCCTCAGGGGATGATGACTCCTCTACTTCTCCTTCCTCATGTTCTCTCATATGCTCATGTTCCACATTTGTCAGGTTAACTTGCTTGTTGTTTCTTTCCACTTCCTTACTGATTTTCCTTGGGGTTGCAGCCGGGTGGCTGTCCTTCTCAACACTCCTCCGCTCATGAGCTCCATCTTCAGATGGTGTGGAGCAGGTATCACTGGACGAGTGAGAGGGGGAAGAGCTGCTGCCACTGGATGATTGGGACGAGGGGGAATGGCAGTCACTTGAAGACCTAGATGGTGGGGAGCGGCTCTCACTGGATGACTGAGATGGACGGGATTGGCGGTCCATCGGACTGGCACGTCGACCTTGTGGCTGGTTGTGTTTGTCCAAGTTACTTTGTGATTGACCTCCTTCTCTATACCCCCACAGAGGATGAGGAGGGAGGGGGAGGAGGGGAGGCGGCAGGTGGTGAAAGTGGCTGACGTAGCTGCTGAAATACTTCTCACACCACTCTTTGTACTGCCTCTTCCAGAGAAGGTAGTGCTCTGTGTCCAGCTCCAGGCTGCTCGTTTGATCAGCATGATGTGGGTATGTGTAAGTGCCGACACTCTTCCCTGAGTCCTCCGTAGTCCTCTGGGAGTAGCCTGTTGGTGGAGGGTCTTCTTCTCGCTGCCTGGAGCTGTAGCTGTTGGAAGAAGACTTCTTGAGATGATGGTGGCTAGAGTGGCGTTTTTTCTGGGGATCTGACTGAGACTTGGACCTGGAATGGGAACTGGTTTGAGGTGAAGATGAGGAGGACGGCGTGGGTGAATGCGATCTCTTGTAGCCAAAACTATAGGAGCGGGAGGAGTATGAGCGGGAGTGAGAGCCTCTGGGACGGGAGTAAGGTGAGCGGTGCCTAAAAAAACAACAAACACAAACAGAACAAGAGTGCTAATTTATAATTTTTCAAACCCCTGTCGTTAATGTTTAGTAGCATTTCTCACTGTGAGAATCCCTTATTTTATCAGGCACACACACGACTAGAAAGTCCTCAATTATTTGACAAAGAAATATCATTCTATAGTTGTACTTTCTTGCAATCCTAAACTAAGTTCCCTGAAGATGGTGGTAAATCCTGAATGCTTCACTTTCCAGGTGCCACAGTAAACACAAAACCTAACTATACTGTTCGTGTTTGACAGCTTTCATTGAAAAAGGCACAACCTTGATCTGCTTTGGGACCTGGACCGTGAACGAGACCTAGACCTGCTTGAAGAGCGAGAGTAGGAGCGAGAGGACTTGGACTTGGATGACTTGGAATTCGAGCGAGAGTGGGAGGAGCGTCTGAAGGTGGATCCTCTGTGAGGTGACCTGAGCGACACAATTATTTTTCACATTAGCATTATAAAATCTTCAGACTTCACTGGAGCAACACTGCTGCTACATTCATTGGCAGGCTGGTACTGGACTTTGTGTAGTTTATATAAATGGAGACACAACAACGTACTGTGTAATAAAATAGAGGCCAACACAAGTTATGAAGCCATTAGGTTGAAGAGAGTTGGATAATTCTCATGTGCATGAATGCTTGCTTGGTTACCTCTTCTTCCTCTGATTACTCAGCCACTCGTTCTGCATGAGGGAAGGGATGGGGGCACCCTGGGGGTTCGGGAGTGTCCAAACGGGAGTGGTAGCTGAGTATCCAGGTGGGTAACTACTGAGAGGTTGCTGAGCTGAGAGAAATGTGTGAAAATGGGGGGAGGGGAAGAGAGGCGGTGGAGGAGTTAAATATGAAGAGGAGGAGGAGCAGGGGGGAGGGAGCTGCTGAGTGCTGGATTCAGGGGCTGGACTGTCCAGGCTGGGTGAAGGCCCTGAGTGACTTGGTGCTGCACCTTAGAGTTCAGGAATAAAAACACTGGTTTAATTACAGATACTTTCCAAACTAAACAAATACGAACACAAACAAAAAAATGCTTCTTCTTGCTCTTATTTTGACAGGCGAATCACAAGACTGTCTCTCACCTGAGGACGATTGCTCTGGGTTCACACTGACTGACGGCATCATTGCATCATGGTTAGCCTGAGCAGACAAAAACCAACAGACGTCAAACAGGGAAACTGCTGCATACATTAAGTGTGCGTGCGTGTGTGTGTTCGTGTCCTCACCAGTGTGATCAGCTGTGGTGGAGCAGCAGTGGGGTCTTCCTTTGACACAGGAACAGCTACTGACCCCTCGTGCATCTTTACTTCAGCCTCACTGGGTAAACAGCAGATGTGTCACATGATCAGACCAACAGTGTTCTCCAGATTTTCACGCTTGAATCAAAGGTGCTGTTAACTATTTATTCAGGCCAAATACTATGTCACCGTAATAATTTCATACAGTACTTATCCCATAATTCAAGTGAGCACACATCACATTATTATTATTATTATTATTTTTTAGCGGATTGCAGGTATCAGACCAAAGGTACCGACCAAATCCTCTTGCACTGTGCTCCTTAAATTCTAGAGATGTACAGATTCCAAGTTTTATAAAATGCTCGACCTGCCGATTCCAACGTTCTTTCTTTCCAAGGAATTAAGCTCGATTGACAGCATAAACATTTTAGTGAATTTTCTTATATTCAAAAATAACTTTGAATGCGAGCCTTCAAGACATTCTGTACCATAGATGGCAAACTACAGGAGCAGAAGTGATTTGTAATTGTATGTGTGTGTCACTATGTCTATGGGTACATACGTGGCAGAGATCTGGAGGGAAGCAGTGGTGGCTGTTGGAGCAGGTCGAGCCTCAGACACCAGAGATGATGATGGTGTAGGCTCAGCCTGTGGGCGCTGTGGGAGAGTCCAGCAGAAAGGAAGGAAGGAAGGAAGGGAGGAAGGGAGGAAGGGAGGAGGGGGAGAGAGAGAGAGAGAGAGAGTTTAATTGAGTGGAGACATCAAAATGCTTGATTCCGATCGTGACACGGCTAAAGCAAGTTGTTGTTAGGTTGAATTTGAGTAATGCTATTGGAAACTTGCAGTACAGTTTTTTTTAAATTCAAGAGTATCAATAGTTAACCCAAGAGAACAGCCATCCTGAGAGGAAAATCATCTGATTCTGAATAGAAACAGTGGTTATTCTGCTTGCTCTTAAGTCACAGGGCTTTACTTGGCATCTGCCTCCAAGATAAAGCCCATCATTAGGAGGTTCACCTGTTGGCTGGATGACTGGCGAGGCTGCCGAGGTTGGCTCTGTATGGTGAAAGGGGGTGGGGTCGGCACAGGGCTTGGTGTCTGGGTTGGATTATGGGACAGGGAGGTGCCAGGCCTTAGGATTTTGATGTTGCCACGCTCTTTTTTAAAATTATTCACAGCCTGGGTGACAGACACAGGAGTGGATTATAATCATTAGGCACACTGAACTCTGGTGAACATTAACATTTCCCATCCTTCTATTCATTCACCTGTCGGAGGAATTTATTGGCTATCAGCGTATCTGGGGAGACATCTGACTGGCTACAGGAGGGACAGGTGTGTTCCTCTGAATCCAGCAGGGTGGTGCGGATACCTGCGCAAGGGAGAAAGGTGGCTAACATGTAAATGTGAAGAATCAGGTGGAGTAACAAAGCCAATGGCGTTACATACACACACACACATTTTTTTGGTCAAACCTAAATCATATAAACGGATGGTCAAAATATTATTCAAAATATCATTCAGTTTAACTGAAAATGTTCAACAGCACCAAAAATGACCATTAAAAAAACACCACCTTCCATAACAATCACATTAGAACTCAACGCACGATACGACTTTTACCGTAACATGATGGAACGGTTCGTCATGGGACTGTTGTATTATACTTCATCATTTCTATGTTTGTTGATCACCATCATCATATTGTAGTCTATATTTTAAGTCTAGCCGTGTGTGTGTTTGTGCTCACAGTCGTCGCAGTAGCTGTTTCCACAGCAGGGGATGACCACTGCGTCACTCAGCAGGCTGCGACAGATTAAACAGAGGAGTTCATCAGGGACCGGCTCCTCCTCGCACTCAACCTTGGGCTGTTCTTGTGGAACAAACGGCGGCTTCTCCTTCTTACCAATAGCGTATGCTTGACTGTGGATCAACAAAAAGCACAAAAGCACACAGCAAATTCACATTTACAAGGCAGTTTTGAAGAGACGTTCTGTGTTTTTGACATTTAGATTTGCCAAGTGGTTACCGAGACTGAATTTGTGACATTGATTATTGTGACTCTGAAAACTCTCTGCCAGACAGATCATAAGATACCAACAACTCTCCGCTTTGAGGGGAGATGAAGAAAAAATACTCAACTGTTAATCTAGCAAGAGTGCTCGCGGGTATAAAATCAGTCCAGCATTCGGCTGTCAGATCAGTGGTGCCCAGACTTTTTTCCCTTCGAGGGACAAATCTCAAATAGATGGTGGGCTGTGCCAAAACAACCACACACTGTGTTGCATTTGTGTCTTTCCACCACCACTCTGTCTTCATTGTTTCTCAATTGACTTTTTCCAAAATAACAACCTACAAAACGGGACATTCTGCTGCCTGATCAAATTAGGAAAATTTTTGCCTCACAAAAAAAGACAACAGCATGAACACTGATGTGCAGTCTGAGTTATTACATTATTTTTATTATTACATTATTACATTTTTCTCTGTTTAATTACTAGGCCTTTATTTTATTACATTTATTATTCATGTATTTATTTTATGCATCTGGCAGGCAAAAATGTGTCACCTAGGCCTCACTTTGGGCACCCTTGCCTCATATTAGTTGAATAAGGACATGTGCATTTGCACTCACGCGTCTATGGCAGGAATTGCATAGCGTCCACAGTTGGTCAGCATGGCTCCTTTGATATTGGGGTCGTCCACCTCCACCATAAAGGAACGAGGGATTCCAGTGCTCTTCTTTATCCTCAGAGGAGCCTCAAAGTTTTTATCCTGCTGTCAAACACACCAATGTCTACGTTCAGTGCTGAGCATAAACCTATTAGCTAGCAGACGACATTGAAGTACATGTTGATGCGTACGTTGCATGCTAGAAACAATATTAACATACACAAATTACACTAGGATTGGACAGCAGACATGTAAACACACTGAGCAAATCAAACACTTAATATGGCGCATCCTGCTCTTACCCCGCTGGTGGGACAGTTCCTGATGTGGTGCCCAGTATTTCCACAGCGAAAACATGTGTAGTTTGCAGGAAGAACAGCTCCAAACTTCTTGTAACTGGAGAGAGTAAAATACAGTGAAATGAGAGTTATAGAGTAGAGGAACATGACAGGAACGGACAAAGAAGAACAGAAGCAGGAAATATTCAAGCAGAGACTGATTGGGACTTTGCATCTTTGGGCTTGTTGATACCTGAAAAAGGAGAGGGGCTCGCAAATTTCATAACCATCCCGAGAATATATACGCAGACTGGAGTTAAATGTGAGGGGGAAATAGCATCATCATCCCATGAGCTACATCCTCCTGATTAAGCCCCTCGCTCTCAGGTGAAAGGACGTGTATGAGGAATGACAGAGGAAGCATGTGGTGGTCCAAAGTGCTTCCCAGAGTAGCAGAGGGGGCGGAGCAACCAGCAGGACAGCTTGGTAGGGTCAATTTGAGGAGAAAAGAGGGAGAATAATTCTCTCAGGTTCAATATGGCTCAACTACAGGATAAAATTGGGGTTGGGGTGAAGTACTGAAAGCCAGGCGACAGCACAACAGGGAAAAACTAAAGCGACAGAAATTAGGATGAAAGCTCCGTATCAGACTCACTTCATGGGATCGTAGATGGACTGATTCATCATAACCTTGAGCTTATCCTCCTCTGACCCCTCCACGTCAGCTAGATTAGCCATCTGCAGGTACATACATGAAGGTCACACAGGAGGGTCGGTGCATATTTGAAAGTATGATCCAGGTTTAAGGTGTTTATGGTGAAGAATGATAAGGGTATACCTTAGAGAACAACGACAGGGCTCTGGAGGAACTCTGGTCATCCATCTGTTAGAATCAAACACAGTTTCATTAATGGAGCAGCAGCAGCAGCGTTAGACTATATATTTTAAGTCCAACCTGGGAAAAGCTCAACTGACACAAGCCTAAAAACACCGTTCGCCCCGGTAAACTCTGATGTGGTTGTAAATCAACAAATCTTTCCACTTTAGCTCCTCCTCCACAGCTCATTTCTGGTGTGAATGGAAGGACATCGCCGGTGGGTCACATTGTTACTTTCAAGTCTTTCATACTGAGAACATCCAGCAGTCATTTTCATGCAGGCTGGATAATACACTTCACCGTTCTCATCCCAGGAGTTCTGCTGCAGCTCCTCCTGCCAACTCACGTCTCATCCCACAAAACCAGCTACCACGAAAACAGCAGAGCAGATCATGTAACGCTCCCAGCGTTTCATCGCTCCGCCCCTGTCACCAACTGTCTTTATTATTCCTGAGCACCTGTTCTGGATTTGTTCCTCAGGTGTTCTGTGACACCAAGAATATAACATGGTCACGGCTGGGGTTGATCACAAAGAAACCTGCTAAAATACTCATCCACATGCAAACAGTTGCTCTTCTCACACATCTTACTTTGGCTGCACTGCACCTCCACGGAGACACTTATCTTTGCATTTCAGGATTTTAAAAGGATTGACAGGCTGACTTTTTGACTCCATGTTCTATGCAATTCAGGAATTTTGGGACAACTTTCCTGCTCTAAATTTAACAGGAGGATCAAATTAAAGGCCAGAAACCCTTGATAGGAGCGAGAAGTCAGGATGACATTCTATTAAGACAGCAACAGGGACATAACTATATTTAATTATGTAGCTATATATTTAATATTGCTGCCTTTATATGACACCCAGAAGCAGAGATTCTAAAAGCCTTTTGAGATGGACATATCAGAAGCACTCAGCAACATAAATAAAACGGACATGGAGTAAACTGTACATTTCTAACTGGCATGAGGGATCATTTCAGGGTTTTTTTGTAAATTCAATGAGTTTTGTCAGCTAATCAAAAGGTACAGCAGTTTCTTGTTGTCTTGAGAAACATAACAGTATTAAAGTTTTTAAGAATAGCTACTTAATTAACAGCGGTCGTTTGTCTTCGAGTCACAAATAAGCATCCTGCTAAATGTATCGCATCCTTTTCCCACTCACGAGCCTTCAGCTTAACACTGCTGTTGTTTTGGCCAGAGGGACCACCAAAGTCAAAACCAACTCAAAATTCAGAGTAGCTGATGTAAATTGAGCTCTTATTTTAACTCCTAGTCACTCAGTATTTTTTTTTTGCTCTTCAAAGAGTTGTAATTCTACACCACCCACACCCTCAAAGCTTTAAATGTGGGAGTCCAACCGTCATATCCAATAAAACATGTTGGAAAACATGAACATGAAAAAAACAACAACTCCATCCTAATACACCGATGTCACATCACCTTGTATTATTTTCAGACAGACAATTTCCACAGCTCAGGTTAAAAAAAATGAAATCGAAATTCACATTTGATGGCGCTAAATGCATCATTTATGGCATTACTGAAACTGAAATTGTGTTCCTGCATGAAATCTTGACAAATATTATGAATATGCATCATTTTCTGAAATATATTCAAATATTAGACTGACTCTGGACCTGTTTTGCCTCACTGTTTCTTACTATCACATGCTAATGCTACTGTTCTTCAGCTTTCCAGTGTGCATATTTCTTCACGCAGTAGAAAATGTGAACCTAAGTTTTAAAATTATCAAAACAGAGTGGCAGCTGATGACTCTGGTGAAATTAAACACATAATCAAAACATAAGACGGCTTCGTACAAACAACTTTATTGAAAGAAAAACACAAAAGTAACGACAGACTCAAAGTGCTAAGAAGAGAGGCAGACACTTCCCCTGAGAAATCAGAGAGAAAATCAGGTCAGACTGCAGCAATTTAGGAGAGTTTACATCATCAGACAAAATGATGCTACAAGGGTCATTCATTTATTTGCTCTTGTTCTGACATCAAAACCAGAATCCTGAAATTCCTGCCTGAATAATAGAACTTCTTTGCTAAATATTATCTCACCTCCCTTTCCTACAAGGAAAGCAGTCCCGTGTGTGTTTAGTTTAGTTCAATTTTTTTAGTCTCTGCTGATAACAATTTGGCCCAGCTTCCATTCAGGACAGGAACCCACAGATTTAGAATATTACAACACTCTTTGGCATTTATTTATTAGTGGGTTGAAATCCTGGTGTTGGACTGAATAAAATCAATTAAAAAGGAGGGCATAAAGTGCATTTTCTGTGACTTAAAAAAAAAAAATCAACCAAGGAAGACTGTGAGAACACATGGTTTTGGTTTTGTGTCATACTGAGAGCTAAAGCAGAGCCTGCTGGGTAATGAGTGTCGTGTCAGCAGAACCAGCATAATAAAACGACAGTTGGGTTTATCAGTTATGAATAGCTGGCCTGCATGATAATTTCTGACCCGCCCAAGCCGCTGCCACCACCCACAGACTCACACTGACTACTAACACACTAGTCAGGGACATTTAACAGCCGTGCCCCTTTATTAAACAGAGGAACTGAATAACTCTACACTTGGTGTCCATGCCAATTCAATATTTCACTTTCCAATTTAAAGTCTTTGTGACATGATTGAGCATGATGAGCAACATGTCCCCATAAATAAATGTCTCTGCAAAAGAAAGCAACTGACAGAGACTTTCATGGTCTCGTCTGAGATGGAGACTGCAGTGGTTTGTGGCACAGCAGAGAAAGAAGTGTGGTGTGATTTGGTTTGGTTACGTACAGCTTTGACAGTTCCGAAGGAGTGATGATGCTGGACGTCTGCTCGCTCACTGAAACATGAACAGAAACAGTGTGTCACCAGAGCGGTCAATGAGGATTCACCACTCCTGTTCATCCAGGAGGTGGATATTTACTGATAATACTACTACTACTACTACTACACCACGTACTTCAAAACACTCAAAGACGAACAAACCAATGAAAGAATCAACAAAAGTACCAAACACAAACTATCACCAATCATATGTTACTCTCTTCATAGTTCCAGCTTTTTTTTCTTCTCTCTTTTTCTTTTGTTGTTGGTACTTTTTCTTTGTTTATTTGTTTGTTTTTGTCTTTGTTTGTTTTTGTGTTTTTGTTGTTGTTTTCTGCTATTGCTGTTGTTCAGATTCAGATTCAGATGACTTTATTTATCCCCGAGGGGCAATTAAAGTATTAATTAATTAATTGTTGTTTTTTTGTCTCTCCCCTCCCCCTCGTCTTCACTGTCCTGTCCTTGTTCTCTCTTCCTGTCCACTCCTGAGCCTCAGTCCAGTAGCTTCATCAATGAACCAACACCATTCCTAATAAAGTTAAACATAAATGGCAATAGGAGGAGTTTATCAGATTCCTCCAATGCAGAATAAAACTGCTTCAGTACAACAAGGCACCAGGAACACTGATGCTGCTTGCCTCAGCTACTGAACAGGACAGGTAAAAAAAAAAAAAAAAAAGTTCCAGCTTCAACAACTCAGAACGCAAATGAACTGAAAGCTGCTAATGAGCCTCACAGGTACCTGAGAGTGTGGGCAGTAGGTCTGACTGACTGTGACTGTGTTCACAGAATCTGGCTGTAAAAAGCAGCCGTGTTGTCTTGAATTGTTTAAGAAGAAGCTCTTATGGGCTGTCCACTCAAAGAACGATGACTGTAACAATAATCCACACCACTGAACAGTTGCGGTGATGCCCAGCATGTGTCACGTTCTGTAGTTGTGTCATAAGCAGCTCAGGAAGATTAATATTCATTATTTGATACTATCTGATAAGGACTTTCATCTGGTATGCTTTGTTTGAACTTTCTTGGTCTCATCCTCATAATTTGTCTGTAAGAACAAGAGCTGATCTGACCCCGGGCCTTGACCTGGGTCTGGGAGTGGACCTGGAGGTGTCTTCAATAAGTTCTTTGTTACTGGTAACTTTGTTGCTTGAACACCTGCTGACAGTGAAGCTGACTCTCAAAGCACCAGCGTTGTTTGTATGCGTAACTGTGTTCACACATTTTGTATGGTCACACCAGTGCATAATGTTCCCATGAGGTATTACTGATAGCGCCCAACAATAAAAGTATGAATGCACATGGGGAAGGACTCAACCTCATCTCACAGCGAACCTCGTACATCTGTTGTGGACGTCCATTAAAGCGTCCAGTGTAAGCCATCTCTGAGTCTCTTGGATCTGACGAATCCCTTCATCACACAAAATTCCTCTACACTGCTGTACATACCGAAGAGAGAGGAAAAGGTTGGATGGCATAATTTTACTGACAGATGAGAATCCAACATCTGTTTCATTTCCCAGCAATAAGAGTAAGTCAGTAGGGACACAAAATTCAGAGACCCCATCAGTGCTTTGACTGTTTGGTAGTTGTCTCAAGTGAAGTGATGTTTTTGACATCTAATTAACAGCCTGACGTCATGCTAAATCAGCGATTAATGAGTTCACACACTGTGTGATTAGAGTACATCACCTTGAAATTATTTCCTGCCACACAGCACCAGAAAGTGTGTCATGTTTCCATGTCGATGATATCGTAAATTGTAAGATAGATCAAAAGCAAAGGGGCCACGCTGGTCTAAAGTAGCAAGCATCAACTGAGTAATACTTTCTACTGTCTATGCATTTAAAAAGATCAATGTCCCACCGTCCCAGTCCGACAGCTGTAGAATGAAGAGATCATACTTTATAATTCACTACAGTTAGAAAAGATGAGGAAGAAGATGTGTCGTTCCCTGCTGTTCTTATGGTGGTTCATCAACTCTACCCCCCACTTCAGTAAGGGTGACTATTATCATACAAATACAGTTACTGCCCTTCTCTCTTTGTTCTGAACAAAGACAGGTTGAGGTCCAATACATCACACGCTCTACATTTGTCCCAGTAAATCACACATGATGCTCCCCCAGTTGCTGTGCCTTTCCCAGTGTGAACACTGAAAGGGTTATTTCCTCTAGAAAGCAACTTCAGTATTATATGTGACTGTGCTGTGGCAATCGGCCCAAGTGCCTGTCAGTCTGCACATGTAGGTGCAGAGTTAATCTTAGAGGCAGGGTGACAGCACTCTTTAGCCCTCATTCCTCTCTACCCGTCTGCATGCTGCTGACAAGGCTGATCACATGACCACCACTGTTCCAGGGAGGTCTCTTTTCCTGCTTTGAATGCATAAAACACACCATCACTGCTGGCTCTCCTCTCTGAGCCTGACTAATATCTGGGTGATCCTGCCGTTTGTTTCTATGGCCTTACAGTTACTCTTGGTTCCCAGGAGCTTACAAGAGGTGGGACGTCAGGCCATGTTAGACAGCTGTAAAGTTTAATGCCAGGTCTGTGTAGGGCTCCACTGTTATGTTTCTAGCATTGTTTGCTTCACCATTGTGGTGCATGAAAAGAAACAGCCTGCAAACACAGCAGCAGCAGCTAGCAAACATGCTGCTGCTCAAAATCATCTCGGTGAGCTCCATGGATATAAATGTGTCTTCTACAACACATTCAGCTTTATTTTAGGCTTAATGTTCCTATTATTGCTCATCCGTTCATTAACTAAAACACATGCCGAGCAGCCGAAAAATTAAAAAAATGTAAATATTTGACTTAAACTGCATCTCATGTTGATAAAATCATCTCGAGCCCTGATGGAAACGGACGGAGCAACACTTTATTGCTGTTTCTTGTAGGGATAAAACAGTCTCAGAATCAGCCAGAGCCACTTACTTGGTGTGGCTCTTGGTGTTTGAGCCGGACCTGACACCGCTGACGGGGATCCTCCTGACGATCACAGAGGAGCCTTTGGGGATGAGGCCATCATCAGTGTACTCTGAGAAGGAACAATGCAGGAGGTGAGTGTGATTGGCAAGAATGGAAAGATATGTTATTTTAAAAAAGGCCGAATGAAAGGACCTCTTTATGTGATCTGAAAGTTTTTGAAGAGATACATTCTTCTCCGACACACCTGAAATGCCTGGAGGCTTTTTGGCACAATCTTAACTTGGTCTGGGTCGCGAGAAACACTTTGGGATGTGGTTTGATAACAAATTCATTTTCTATTCTTGTATATGAGTTTACTAAATTTTACTGTGTGAATCTGCTTAGATGAAATAAACTACTCACACACAAAAAAAAAACAAACCCCACCTTAAACAACATGAAGTCTGACCCACACTTTGAAAAACTAACTAGGAAATGCTGGCTGATATAAACAACTACTCAAATAAAATCAAGCACCAATAATTGTTTTTGATAGGAGTGCCCAAAAAAATAATGTAACGTCAACAATGTTGCTAAGCGGAATATGCCAACATGGCCTCATTTCTGATAGATCACTTCATTCATCAGTCTTGCTCTTAAAGAGAACATGCAATAAAATCTAACTATTCATCTTTGTGAATAAATTTAACTAGTAAAACTTGTTCAGTACAGTCTGATAAATGTGATTTATTCTATTACATCGTCCATATTCACAGATTCCTGTGTGAAACCACATTTAATTCTCATATCCTAATTCCAGAAGGTTTTGAAAGACTGCTCCTTTTAAAAATCTTGTCACCACTTTAAAAGTAGTGGAGAGAAAACAAGGATTAAATGGATCTCTTTTAAATTTCTAATCTGCCAGGTAAAATATAATTTTTGTTGTCTTTTCATTATGCTTTTTACTTGTGAATAATAATTTCAAAACATTAATAGTTAATTAGTTCTGTAGAGGAATTTTGTGTGATGAAGGAATTCATCAGACACAAGAAACAGGCTGGAGACTCAGAGCCGGCTCACGCTGGACATTTTAGCAGACGTCCATCTCAGATGTAGGAGGCTCGCTGTGAGATGAGGTTGAGTCAGCTCCCCCACGACATCTGAGTTCCACCCCTCCTTAACAGTCATGCTAGTAATGTTGGACACCACCAGTGACACCTAGTTGGAACATCCGGCACAATGTGACCTTCATGCAGTCTAAACACAGCTATGCATCGGGATAACGCTGCCGTCGTAAGCATCAGTTTTACTATCTGGAAGTGTTCTAACAACGGATTTATGATTATCAAAGAACTTATTGAAGACGCCACAGGTTGACTCCCAGCCCCAGGTCAAAGCCCGGGGTCAAGTCAGCTCTTATCCTTCCAGATGAATTGAAAGGATAAGACCAAGAAGGTTAAAACAAAGGCTACCAGATGAAAGTCCTTATCAGTTCAAATGTGTAAATACATCTTTGTTATTTATCTTAGTAACATTATCTTTGTCCCCCCCCCCTTTTTTTTTTTAGAAAGGAAAAGATGAAGTGCCCTTTTCTGTCACTACTGATGCTGATCATGTCACCACTGAAACCTTCAAGTTTCAGTAATGAACCAACTCTTTCGGTATTTAAATGAAAAAAACCTGAACCCTCCTTTAAGGAAATATTCAGCTGGTATTCAAGCAGCACGCCACATGCCAGCAAACTGTCCTCAGAGGTGCTTGTGACTTTACTGGAGCAAGGCAATGTTTCGGTCCTTAGACCTTCAGTCACACACACACACCTCTGAGTCTCTGGAGTATGCAGTATGAGCCTTTACACTTAAGCTGGAAATCTCCTGATCAAAAATGTGGCCGTGTGGCTGAAATGAGTCTCAGTTTGTGGACAAAAAAACTTGACAATTTCAATAATGACCTGAAAGAAAAAAGGGACAAAACTTTTCTTCTAATCCAAAAATGGCTTCACAAGAAATAAATGGAATGATTTGCAAAATTAATTTCAACATTGATTTACCTCTTCCATCAGTTGATATTCAGGGTGTAGGGGTCTGGAAAGCCACCTCCCATTATAAAGTACATGTTTATCTTTTATATACATTGCATTTACAGTTATCACAGTTGTTACTAATCGGGCAAATAGGTGATATTTACTGATGTAGAACATGCAGCAACCCATATTTTTCATAATTGTAAGTTATAATATTCACATTTTGTACACACATGTAAACACTTTTTAATTTTATCCTTCAAAACTTTTGCAAAAGCCCAGAAATCTTATCAATACTGATTCAGCCAAGAAAATAAGACCTGAGCAGAGTAGAACCGTATCTCTATACATTCAAACCACAACTCAGTATGTGGTGGGTCTATTCTGCAGAATAGCATACTTCCATTATTTCACAAGGTCCATCTTATTATGCAGTGGGTTTTATTTTGATGACATGCGTGCCTCTGGCTGGGCTTTACTCTGCTGGTCAGAGAGAACCATTATCCCACCTGTGCAAGCCCACGTCTCTCCTGAGACTTTGGCTCACTCGTCCACCATCCACCACCTACCAGCAGGCCGTTTAATCAAGGACATGAAGCGTGAATACAGCAGGAATGTGGCCCATTCATGGGGTGCTTTTGGTCCTGGCCTGACTTTTCTGGACCCCGTCATGTTGAAAGAAGTGACGCACTGGGACCAGCAGACAGCTGGTTAAACCTAGACCACGTGTTGTCTAAATTCAACCTAAGAAAAAGCACACTCTTAATAATTCCATACATGTGTCCCATTACCTTG
This sequence comes from Aulostomus chinensis, assembly GCF_037954235.1. Classification (NCBI taxonomy): domain Eukaryota; kingdom Metazoa; phylum Chordata; class Actinopteri; order Syngnathiformes; family Aulostomidae; genus Aulostomus; species Aulostomus chinensis. The sequence goes on along the minus strand of NC_141337.1, from coordinate 15,643,897 downwards.
TTTGGTTTGAGCGTTGGTGATCTGCAGGTCGCAGTCCCCGGCTCGGAGCCTCTCCCTGCCCATGATCTGTCTCTTCAGGTCCTCCAGCGTGATGTGCGGGCCGTCAAAAACCACCGTGTCATAGCTGAGTTTAGAGGAGAATTTATAGTGAACATGAGTCATGCTGAGTCCGAGCAACAACCGACACTGCCAGGAGACCGACAGCCGACTCGAGTCCTGAGCTGACAGACCGCCTGTATGGCTGTCCGCGAGTTTAAAGTTAGCTAGCTTCCGTTAGCTGCTCCGAGCGTCACTTAATTAACAGCAGCCGGAGAAAGTGGCGTTCTCGGGATGACATGTCCCGACGTACGCTCGAGCAGCAGCGGAGAGACGAAGGGAAATGACTTTAGTCGGCGTCGAGTCTAATTCGAACTTTTATCGCTGCTAATGTCGCTATCAATGCGAAGTGACAGAAACCACCAGCTGTTTCCACAACGGCTCGTCAGCACAGCGCACGAGCTACCTCATGCTGCATTCAGGCGCCCTCGACACCCGCATGTCTAACTATAAAAGGCTCCATGAAGACTTGAGGAGCTGTGTAGTTATATTTGCATTTAAAATGTAATAAATTGATCAAATTGATTTTATGTGGGTATAATTTTTTTCATTGATCTATCGTATTTCTTTTTGCAAAAGCTTAAGTGGGAAAACATGGATGAAAATGGGTGGATAAAAGTACTATGAATATTTATCAATTTTCGCATGACTTTTAAAATGTCATTACATGTAAACCAGTATAGGTAGGATAAACCACGCAATCTATAGTTGAACGTTCATGGATAAGCAATCACTGAAACCGGAATTCTGAATTTTTTCCTCTTGGACGTGAAGGCAGCACCGTGCTTTCTAACTAAGCCACCTGTTCGGGCTCAGGGGACCAGAGTTGACGCCAGACAGCCAAATCCACATCGGACACCAATTCAATCCTTGTATATGTTAGATTACTACGAGTTTTATTGATGTAGCTATTCATCTGTTATGTGTTTCGTTTGTTTACTTCCGCATTGTAGTCTCAGCGCAAGCGCTATCATTTCTGACCACGGAACAACTATCAAGTTCATATAATATATATATATATATATATATATATATATATATATATATATATATATATATATATATTTACACACACACAAATCAGTTGTTTCTTATAGCTGTATTATTTGAGCAGCCCGTTGGGGGGAGACAAAACACAATTAATGATGTTGATGCTGCAGTCAGTCTGACAGCTGTATTTTTATCCCCTTTGTCCGCATACCTCTGATAAAACTTTCCTTGAATAAGTCTAAATAAAGTCCTTCATTATCAAACTGTACTGCAAATTATGTCAAATTTTTCTTTAAGGCCTCTTTACAGAGGATGAGTAGACATTGAGGTTTTGAATATCGTCACCTCCTTAAAATAATTGCCTAACAATTTCTTTTGTTTGAATCAGCTCCTTATAATGTTTTGTCTCCAGTTTTTTTGTGTTTTCTGAAAACTTGGATAAAATGACTGAGGCGATTATTTTAAGGTGACAGTATGTTGAATTTTGATTAAATTTACACATTGTTGGTATATCCTATCATTATATTATCATTTTTAACTTCTAAATGATATAGGCTTGCATACTGTATAAATAAAGTATAAGAATAATAACATTATAATATTAATAATTATTATTATTATTATCATCATAGGTTCTCAATGATACTTTACAATGAAAAAAAATCAAAGTAAAATAGAAATTTTGTACATAATACATCATGTGATATGGAGCCCTTTAGAAGCCACTGAAAGACCAAAAAATTGAGGCCAGTAAATATAAATTGTTCCATCAGCGAAGTTATTTTGAAGCCACAGATATAAAACATTTTCTCAACTTGATAATTTGTGGCCACACGATATAAATTTGTTCAGAAATTTGAATTAACTATTGTGGGAACACGTTGTACTTTGAGGCCTTCAGCAGCCAAACCTGCCAGTCCTGGACACCTGTGATGGCACTGCAGAAAAGCTGAAATATCAACATAAGAGCATTGATCAGCACACACACACACACACACACACACACACACACACACACACACACACACACACACACACACACACACTCACACAGTGGTGTCCTGAAGACTGTTAGCTGATTGGTTGGACTCAGTGTCACATAGCTGGAGAGACAGTAAAAGACGAGGAAGATGTGTTTCTGCATTCATCTCTCCCCACTCCCTCGCTCTGTCTGTCTCTCTCTGTCTCTCTCTCTCTCTGTCTCTCTCTGTCTGTCTCTCTCTCTCTCTCTGTCTCTCTCTGTCTGTCTGTCTCTCTCTCTCTCTCTCTCTCTCTCTCTCTCTCTCTCTCCTGCATGCTCTACTCAGAGGAGGGATTTGCCCTATCTTGCCAGGCTTAGTGCACCATTGTGAAAGCAGTGGGAGGATGGAGGGATGCAGCAGGAGGAAGAGAGAGAGAGAGGGCGAGAGAGAGGATGAAAGGGAAAACAGCTGCTGCCTTTAAACTGATGTTCTTCTTATCATGATATGATACAGGACATGTTCAGTGACTCAGCCATCAAAGAGCTGAAACAATTACATCCTCAGCTGTGTGTGTGTGTGTGTGTGTGTGTGTGTGTGTGTGTGTGTGTGTGTGTGTGTGCATGCCCGCATGCGTGACGGTTGGCTTCTGATATGCTACAGTAGCTAAATTTCTCTTCATAAATAAATGATGTGTTAGGACTACATTCAAAGCACATTGAAATTAGGAGGCTGAAATATGATACGAAATGTCAAAACTACATTGAAAGACTTCCTGCTCATAATTGTGCTTCATTGTGCACTGCAACATTTATTTAATTTTATTACTGAGTTCAAACAGAAACATCCCAATTTTTAATTTTTTAAAAATATATTTCTCAATGCTGCTTATGGACACCCATAACATAGATAATAGAATGAGTACGACAAGTGGTAATATTTGTGGTTACGTACTAAAATTCATTCAGATCTCTACCATATCAGTCGGTCTGTTGATAGTATCTTTAGCTGAGGGATTAAAAGAAAGATTAATGAATCAACTGCCTTAATTAGCCACTGAGTGGGAATTAATGCAACTTATGCTGCTTGACTGATTGCTGCAGGACTATTTGCATTTTGAGATAATTGCAGTCCTGGTTCATCGTTCATTCTGGAACGTCAGGCCACTACTTTACTTTTCCGTACCAAAAGCCTTGCTTTTTAAGAATAAAATAGGAAGAGGGAAATGCATGGAAGAGCTGCAATCAATTCTTAATCAGTTTTTTCAGCAATGCCTAAAAAAAACGTGCCAAAAAGTAATTAAAGGAAAAGCCCAAAACGGAAATACATGACCATTAAAACAACTCAGCCAATTTCACAAATGAAAAATTGGAACAAAGGATGATTGTTATTGTCACAGAAAGGCAGACCTATAGCTGTAACCAATTATTCATATTGTTGTCAATTAGTATTCTCATCACTCATCTCCATTTTCCCCACAAACCCCCTCATTCCCTTGTCTTTTCTTCCACCTTTCCCTCGCTTCCTCTTTTCTTGCTTTCTGCTTGAGCAGCATTCCCAGCTCCAAGGCCTTTTACGCACACACACACACACACACACACACACACACACACACACACACACACACACACACACACACACACACAGAGGTCTGTACGGATATCCTTACTAGGACATTGAAATCCATTGCCTTCCATTACTGTGGACAGCCTAAGTCAAGCACTAATTCCAACTTAATCCAAACTAATTGATCGCTAACCCCAACCTTAACCTAACCTCAGTTCACACCTGAACTCTGACCTCATCAGGAACACATAAATTATGTTTTGCTGCATTGGTCCCCATGAGGACTAGAGGTCCTGCTAAGGTGGGCATTTATACCAGAAAAGGTCTCCGTTAGGAAACAAAAACCAAGTACAGACAGACAGACAAACAGACAGACAGACAGACAGACAGACACACACACACACACACACACACACACACACACACACACGCACGCACGCACGCATGCACACAAGGGTTCCCGAAAATGGCAACATGTTTACTTAATCCCTTGTTGGGACACTTCCACAGACTTGTATTATCCTGTAGACTTATAACTGATCTTGAGGCGGCCCCTGAATCTATGTTTTTGGGGACAGGGTTTGTCCTATTTGTCCTTGTACGATGCTTAAGTCAAACTCATCCACACATATTTGTACACGTAATGATGTCACTATTGTGTACTCAAGCTTTGTTTTCCCCCAGTGTTTTCCTGTTGTCTCTGTCTCCCTCGTGTCTCCTCTGTTTGTGGTGTGTGTGTTTGTGGTGTAGGTGTGCCTCTCCAGCTTCACCAACACCCTGCATGACGTCGTCAGAATGAAAATTTTCACACAAAACAAAAGATGCAGTAAAATTCTACAAACATTTGTCTTGTTCTTCCTCTTCAGTACGAATATCTGGAAGTGATTTGGTGTCCCTTGATCACCTGACACGGAAGCTATTGAAAAAAAGTGAGCAGTGTGTGAAAAAGGCATTTAATATTTCTGTCAGACACAAGATGCAATAATTCCCAAATAAATAGTGCACTTATACTTTATGTCTTCTACTATTTGGTACTTATTTGGAGATCATGGATCATATGACATGGAAGCCACTGAAAAACAGTGAATTTAGCAGATATGATAAATGCATTTTGTGCCAACATTTTTAGATTAAATATAAGATGCAATAAGATTCTTCAAGGCCGGCACGGTGGTGCAGTGGTCGGCGCTGTTGCCTCACAGCAAGAAGGTTCCAGGTTCCAGTCCCAGCTCCAGCACGGGATCTTTCTGTGTGGAGTCTCCATGTTCTCCCTGTTCCTGCGTGGGTTCTCTCTGGTACTCCAGCTTCCTGCCACAGTCCAAAGACATCAAGAGAGGACGAGGCTGATTGATACTCTAAATTGACTGTAGGTGTGACTGTGAGTGTGAATGGTTGTCTGTCTCTATGTGTTGGCCCTGTGATGGACTGGTGACCCGTCCAGGGTGAACCCCGCCTCTCACCTGAAGGCTGCTGGAATAGACTCCACCCCCCCCCCCCCCCCCACGACCCTCAGCAGGATAAGAGGTAGAAAATGGATGGATGGATGGAAGATTCTTCAAAAAGAGTTACGCCCTGTACTTCCCATAATATCTTGTACTAATTTGGAGTCAAGATATGAAAGGTAATGGAAAAAAGTTATATATTGCTGTTTAAGAAAAATGCATTTTGCGTTCATTAAAAATAGAAGATTTAACAAATAAGAAAAAGAGTTGTGTCCCATACTTCCTGTCTAGAACAAATATCTGGTACTGATTTTGCTGAAGTAGATCATATGATGTGATGAGAAAAGTCTGGACCTTACAGTGCTGAAAACGTACAGTTTGTACTGAAATATTTCTATAAAATACTCTATCATGTAAACTGAAATAGGACGAAAAGCGCACCCTGCACTTACCCTGTAGTACTAATTTTTGGTACTAATCCATAGTCATTCGATCGCATGACATGGACACTACTGGAAAAAAGAGACACATTTATAAGTGTTTAAAAATGCAATTTCCACAAAAATATTCATTTCAAATGTGAAATTCAAAAAATTTAGAAAAAAAGCTGTCAGTCAAGAATCAATATCTGATACTGATGTCCCAAAGTAACATGACATGAAAGCCTCTGGAAAATAAAGGACTTGAAAAATGCATTTATACTGAGATAAAAATGTTTTTTTTTCCCATAAAATCTGTAACAATGTCTGCCGTCGGCTCCCAGACCTCACTAGTTTGTTCCCTCTTTGTTTGTACATCCAGTGACGGTAATGCAGACGCTGTTTCACAGAACATTCAGAGTTACTCACAGCCTGTGAGTAATGCTGCTCCCCTGTTTCCTGGAAAGTCCTTGTTCTCTGTCTATGAGAAACTGTTTGTCGTGTATCATTTGGGATAAAAATAAAGCTAAAATAATTAATTGCATTTGTTTATTCTCTGTCAGAGAGGAGCAGGGGTGTTTCTAGGTACTCTGGGGGCCGCGGGCAAACGGGACCTGCCACCCAGCCTCCAACTTGACCAGTCATCACCCCACCCGTGGGATCCCCTCAGAGGATTTCAGGACATGTCTTTGTGGTGTCCAGTGGACGACCAAACATAGAATTCAATGGGGTTCTCTGCTGTCATTGTTGTGGACAAATATAATCAGCCCTCCTGGGGGCCAACGTCCATGAAGGGGCCCCAGGGGAGTGTCTGTTGTTCCTACTCTGCCGCAGAGCCCCTAGACAGGAGCTGATTCAGCTCCATGGCCTTCTTTGAGGCTCGTGGTGAACTTTTAATAGATGATATTAAATCAAAAGGACGTTTTCTCCCAAATAAACCACTAACTCTAAATGACCAGTACTGAGAACAATCTCTATCACAAATTCACGTTTTATTTTTAGAGTACATTGCATTAATACTATCTGGCACAGCACTAAAAAATAATCTGACGTGGGAGGCATGCTGGGAAACGCTCAGTGTCTTTTATGGGCTATTAGCATAAAGGGCCATTTTCTCTTATTGGGCCAATGGAGCTGAAGAAAGCAATTACTACTGTACCACACTGCGCGATGGGAGGCGGAAGTTTTCAAACAGGAAAGCATGGCAGACGAAGAACTGAATTTTAAAGGTAATGGTGAAACAAAAGCAACTGAACAGAAAGAAAGAAAAAATGGCGAGAGCTCGGGTGACAAGCAGGCAGTGGCCATGGCGCATCTGCAGAGATGAGAGACAGGAGACACTGAGTGACACATCAACACATATAGAGGCAGTTAAGAGGAACAAAAGCAGAGTGACAGCCAATCCCAGCATCTCTCCCATAATCCCGTCATCCACTCTAATCTCTATGACGACGATGCGGCGCTCCGTTGGTGATGTCACAACTATGAATATTCATCAGAATCTGAGCAGAATCCTTCCGTCTCACAGCTTACTGACTCACTGTTAAACTCCGATAATATACAATGTTGTATCTGAAACAAGTCAGGGGATGAATGCAGTATTTAAGTACAAACACGGACATAAACGCCCACTAAATTTAGAAACGCCACAAAAAGCAAAACACCTTTTATGATAGAGACCAGTTTCCTTCGTTTTGATTAATGACTGCGGCCGGGGATTTACACACAAAGTTCCCTCTCGCTAATATGAAGTAATACACAAATCAAATAGGCGTTTTACAAAGTTCCACCTACTGAAAACTCAATGGGAATGTTTTCATATGACTTTTTAAAAAAGAACACTGGGATTGTTTCTTTAGACTTATTGTTACATCCAGCTCTTCCACATAAGTTATGTTGTTTTGTTTTATTTCATTTATTCCTCATGTGTCCTGTCTCGTGCTTTTATTTTGAATCTTTATTATTTGAACGTGCCTCAGTGCAGGTGGTTGTAGACACTCGTTCTTTCAGTCAATTTTATAATTTGAGACAGAATAAAGTTTGTTTCCTGCTCTGTCTTGAAATGTGTTGTTTTCATTGTAGTTTAACCTGCCATGATGACCCCCCCCCCCCCCCCCCAGTCTGTACTGTTCAGTGTTCAGCCTCCAGGTTAAAGGTCTATAGTCTACAGCTTTTTTGTAAAAAAAAAAAGGCTCATATGAATAAATCTCTTATGAGCTCCTAGACATGTGTTTTAGTGACTGTGTCTGCAGAAATTCTGCCCTCTGCTTGTATTTCTATGTTTTTGTTTTGTTGGGACGTTTCTGGTAGGGGGGAGTCAGTGTGCCCCCCTGGCAATGACAGCTTGTAGGTGAGGTTAACCATGGATAATTCACAGCAACCAGGTGAAATTCATCCCTCAGAATATGAGGGATGCACTCGGAAGAAAACGATTCAGCCCCCTTGAAAGAGCTGGTTTCGAGCATTGAGGGAGAAGGGATGAAGTGCGGTGTGGAGTTGGCATGCTTTCCTCATGCAAGCTGATGTTTAGCATTTGCTAGCCAGCATTTAGCTTGTGCTAACTGGCCTTTGTTCTAGCTAACTTGTGTGTGCCTGTCCGAGCAGGTTTTTAACTTGTCTTAGCTAGCATTGAGTGTGTTAGGTGGAGTTTAGCTTGTTCTAGCAAGCAGTTGGCACATGTGTAGCAGGGACATACACTTCTGGTGCTGTTGAGTCCAGAAGGAGGGTCACAATTTGACTGCATAATGTGTTTACAAGCCAACGAACCCTTCTACGGACTCGACCATGGCGGGACCTTGAGTCGCGCAGAGTAACATGGCAAGTTGGGGCAAATTGAATCGTATATACGGTGGAGCAAATTGATTCCCAAACAGATTATTGACATAAACTGGCCCAAATATGAAAACATCAACTATTTCAGCTAGACTAATATGTTAACCTGTATTCTACAACTTCCAGCCCCCCCCCCCACACACACACAGGGTGTTGACAGAACTCCTACTTTTACAATATACAACTTAAAAAAAATTTAATTACAACATAAAGATGGAATACAGACAAATAAACCAACAACTAAGCATTTAAAGACAGGTGCAGAACAAAAGGGTTCTGATTAGCTGGAAATAGGGCGGGGTACTCAGAGACCAACTAACTGATGAGATATAGTTGGAGCCGATAAAATAGAAGGAAGTAAAACTTGAATGAGACTGGCAATTTCAAAATAAAACAGGAAATGACAAGACAAAAAAAATTCCCTGTTTAGTGCTCTCAGAAAAAAGACGTAAGTCACCAACACAGACACAAATACAAAAGGGACTCAACACAGGTGTTTTGAAAAGGTGATTCTTTATTTTCTAATTATTATACTGTATATAATATTCAATAATACTCTTTCTCTCTAGATATAGGTAATCATATTTATACCACGTAAGTAAAAGTGTGCTTTTATTCACAGCATTTGTCTGCGTCAGACTGCTGTTAGTTGGAGGTTTACATTAGAAAGTATACAGTGAATCTGGCTGGCAGCTGTGTGTGTGTGTGTGTGTGTGTGTGTTTGTGTGTGTGTTTGTTTGTGTGTGTTTGTTTTTGTTTATGTGTGCAGCGTATGTGTGCACGCTTGTGTGTGCGTGTGAGTGTATTTGTGAGCACAGTCAGTGCACCTGTGTATAGAGAGGCAAATGTGTGTACTAGCATGTTTCTGCATGCGTTTATACTTGTATGCCTGTGTGTGTGTGTGTGTTTGTGTGTGTGTGTGCCTGTGTGTGTGTGTGTGTTGACTAAATATCTCATGATCGGGCTCAGAGGTGGAAGATAACAAGCTGCCCACGGACAATGACTTCAACATTTCACATATTACTCATCAATTTTCAGGTGTTTTGAAAGTACGATCCACATTTTAGGGGGAGTTCGACGCTGTTTTAGGTTTCAGCTGCTCATTTGTTTTTCATTTCTCCCTTTCATCACTGCTGCACAGCAACACTCCTGATGGCCTCTTTCACCCTAAAACACACCTGTTCCTCAACTTTATCTTAATAAAGTAAAAACTGCTACAAGTCCTCCTGCAAAATACACCAAAGAAGCAAACCAGCAACATATTAACACATATTCATTTGACTTTTACACATTTATGGCAACATGTCTAACTGCCTCCAGTCTTTACGCTATCAAGACAGTTGAAATTTGTGGTATTCTAACTATTGTTTAACTAAATACTCTGCATCCTGTGGTAACGACAAAGCGGTAGTGCTGTCCTGGTTTCACGGGTCTGGAATATCCCCTTTACAAATTTTTGAGATGAAGGTAAACTGGCACAGAACAGCCAATAAACCACTTTCTTCTCACAAGTTGCTTTTTTTGTGTGTGTGTGTGTGTGTGTGTGTGTGTGTGTGCATCAAACATTAAAAAAAGAAAGCAGCATGGAAGGCAGTGTTTCCGTGGTTACTATTTTATACATGTTTATACTTTTTAAACTGATCGATATTAGATCTGCTTCAACACATGAATTTGAGGCTAAAATGCATTTCCAGCAGAAGGAAGCTGCCAATCACTGCGTTTACCGGGGTTTTATGTTCGTATTGGTGCTGATCCGAGCTGGATATGATAAACTGATCTGGGATTGAGTGCTGATTAAACACTTTCCCATTTCAGACAAAAGCCTATCGTGCGTTCGCAGGCTTGTTGGCTGGTGGAGAAGGGGCTAAGCGTGCCTTTTCATTAAGGATCAGGAGAAAAAATATGGATGGCTTATTTATCTTTTTGAGGGGATGACTTCCTCAGAGCACTTCTCAACCGACAGGAGGATGTCTAATTCATAAGTTCTCCAAATATCTAAAACTACTGGGATATAAAAATAAAAAAACATTCCAAAAAAAAAAAGAAGCAGATCACTTTATCGTACTCATATCAGAGTGACTCACTATTTCACAAACTCCTCGTTCAAGAAGGGGAAACTGTTATGTTGCAAGAGCAGTTCATCAAGAATTTATAGCAGAAGTAGCTCGATACACCTGAAACTCTCAAAGCTGGCTAAAACACCCTGCTACTCCTCCTTGGCTCGTCAAGCATGGCAGCAACAGATACTTTCAACATGTAAACAACACTCTGAATGCAGGGCTTGAAACCGTAAAAAGATTTGAATATTTTAGGGAACTTTACCTCTTTAACGGTCTGTAAATTGTTTGGAATTAACGGCAGACGTTCGATCAGAATTGGCAGTAGAAGGGCGATGACTCCAAACTCGTCTTCTGAGCAACTCTTCATCTCGCAAGGTTTTTTTTTTTCTCCTTTTTTAGAAAACGCGTGAGGATGAGAGGCAACAGGCTGGACCAGTTTGCGTTGATTCAAGACCAGCTGTCATTAGGGACTCGATAGAGAACCGTCTATCCTGCTGAGCCCCCTCTGCCGATCTGAAATCAACCCCAGATGACGGGGTCAGAAAACATCTAGTCACATCTAAGACATTCAAAAAAAACAACAAAAACAACAAAGTCCGCCTTTAAAAGCTCTCCTGTCACATTATGGGCCGCCAGTGAATCCAAAACAGTCCTTGTAGCTTGTATGGCTGCATGGGGGAGTGGTTGGGGCAGTCAGCTCTAAAACTGATCCCAGTACAACTGTTAAAGGTTGTGGGGGGATGCAGACGAGGTCATACTGGAAGCCCCATGGCTGATCTGTCTGAAGGCAGGACAGGCAGGCACTCGGTGCACGGGTGAGGAGAGGCTAACGGCGCACACACACACATACACACACATACACACACACACACACACACACACATATACGCACAAACACACATAACAAACATGCAAAAGCCCTCCTCACACAGTTACCTTGTTGAGTGTATGAGTGTATGTGTGTGTGTAAGTGCAAAGTGTGTCTGAACTATTCTGGTAAATTTCACCGTGAGTTCTTCTGCTCCTCCATCTTGGATTAGCTGGCTCAGCAGACATGAAGTCCAGTGAGGAGCGACACATCAGCCACAGTAACAGTTTTCAAACATGACACAGTGATTTTTTTTCTCTTTTCACGACAGGACACACTCCTCTCCCTCTCCCTCTCCACCCCACCACCAAAGCAGTAAGGACTCTGTGTGTGTGTGTGTGTGTGTGTGTGTGTGTGTGTGTGTGTGTGTGTGCGTGCGCGCATGTATGGATGTCTGCGCAGGGGTTTGGTTTGTGGCCATTCATGAATTTATCTTTGTGTTTCTATACTTATGAGGACAGATAGGCCACACAACACCAGGTTTTTCCAGGTACTCTGGAGGCAAAAGGGCCCGGGGCTCCTCAGGGACGTTGCTGTCTCCCTGGCATGGCTAATCAGAGAACTCAGGGTGGTTCTCTACTGTTCTTGTGTAATCAGGCTTCATTGGAGGGTTCTTTTCCAGCTCAGTTTCTTGTTTTGCTAACCACATTGCGGTGCCTGTGTTTCCTTAAAAATTTCAAAAGATGCTGAAGTATAATTTTGTTATTCTAATGTACATTTTTTTCCACATGCATTTGTAGTTTAAATTTATGTTGTGTCTGGATTTATTTAGTCACTCTTCAGTAGCAAAAGCACCCAGGCTGCGGTTGTGTATTTGGATGACTGTGTCCTCCTCTCTTACCAAAAAACTGGCTTGTGAACTGAATAAGTTTCTGATTTAATCTCCTGTACAAGTTAAGAGAAAACAAATACGGCCATTAAATCCTCCGAAGTATAGTGACCATACTGTTTTTGTTGTTTATGTACGTGTTTGTGTGTGTCTGTGTGTTTTATTTGCAGTGTGTTGAACGTCCCGCAGAGAAACGGTGACCTCAGTGACCTCTGGCACTGGCGAGGTGAGGTTAACATCCATTGTCCGAGAGAGTCTCCTCAGTCCCTCCTGTCAGAGGCTTCACATGTGATCAAAACAGCACAATCGCACAAACACCATCAAGGTAGAAAATGAAACTAGAATAATAATATAATAGTACAAAGACTAGAACCCCCTCCTCCCAACTCTGCCCCCCTCAGCCCCCATTGATAGATTAATAACTATAATGTGTGACAGAGTTTGTCATCCTCTGCACAGTGGCACCTTTAGAGTAGTTTTTTTTTGTTTTTTTTTTGTTTTTTTACTATTAATACAATTATTTGTTAATATCAAACCTGTATGGCGGTAAGAAGAAGCTGTGATAAACAGGCGTAGTCTCAAAAAGCACCCTGCGCTGTATTGGAGTAAACATCATGAAACACCCCCCCACCCCCACCCACCCCAACCCCCCACCCCCCTCTTATAAGGCGTCTTGAATGTAGCAGTCTGGTATCCCTACAGAGGACAGAGACTAGGGTGCCATTTGAGACTGCTTGAGCGATAATGTAAGCACTGGAAGCGGATGGATATGGCATGCATGGTTTGAAACGTCATTGCTGACATGGCTCATGGATGGCAGTTCTGACCCCTGACAGACCCCCCACCCCCATCCCCCCCAGGACCTGAGGGGATGTGCTGACGACAGGTTACATAGCTACTACTGCTAAGTCAGTATACTGCAGGAATTCCTACATGTCCAAAAGAGTAATAAGAGCAGCGAACCTAAAATCTAAAGCTAACAAGGAAATATCATATTTGGCACCAAGTATAATAAACATTTTGCGAATATATGTTTGATCCATCTTAAAATGATTATTGAAGACTTTGTATCCTACCTGTGCTTAAGGCAATCTTCTTTGTCTCTAATTACAGAAAGTTACAGTTCTAATCTAGTGAAATCTAAAGGCTAACCTGTGGCTAATGCTTTTACTCTACAGCGGAGCCTCTTTGAAGCGTCACTCGTTGGCTACTCAGCCGATGTAAAAACTCTCGTGCAAATGTATTCGTCTTCCCGCGCCTGCTCATAACAACTTTAAAGCGATGTTGCTGCAACGCTGAGCATAAAAAGCCCTTGTGTACTCCTGTCCTTTAAAAATTAAAAAGCCCTTGCTTGGAGAAAAGCAGTTTTTTTTTTTCTTTCCCTTTCACAGCCCATGACAACTGCTGATGTTGTAAAATTAATATTTACACGTGGAGGACAGGGAGAGCGAGTCCGTGTTTTTTTTTTTGTGTCCCTTTAAGCTCCATTTATGGCGTCAAAGACAGTAGATAAAACAGCAGCAGCAGCAGCAGCAGCGCTATAAATTAAACAGTATGACGGAGTTTTACAACATCTTTTATTATCAGGGTAATATCTGTCAAAGCAGTGGTGTGTCAGCTTCATGTTTAGCTCATACAAAACAGTGCATTGGTGGCTCAGGGAGGTCAAGAAGGAAGCAAAAGAAAAGCAGTATCATTGTTTTTAGAGTTTCTCGCTCCCTCGTTACTCACAGTAGATCACGTTAGAGATAAATGCTACCAGCTCCTCACTCCCCCCCTTTATGATGGCTATTTGTTGTCATGTCACTTGTTCACAACCCCCCCTCCGGCTGTGTGTACATGTTGACGTATTAAAGTGTTGTCGCTGTCTAAAAACACACCACCTGTAGTTGCGCTGAATCATTTACACTAGACTTGGTGATTAACTCGTCACATTGTAAGTTATATTTCACCAATAAAGTTTTTTTTTAATCACTTCATGTTTGATGTCCTTAGGATTTTTTTTTTTTTTTCCCGCTTTGCAGGACTTTTTGGTGAATCCAGAGTTCAGAAAATGCTTGCCAAGATGAGCGCCTGCAGAACTAGACTGAATAAACTCTTGGATGCATCGGCGTACGCTCAATACCTCACAAACATTTTGGTGTGAGCTTAAAAAAAAACAACCTCCTGGACGATGAAGAAACTGGGAGGCAGGATTTCAACTATGTACAAGTCGGTCACGCTCACGCTGTAGAGCAGAACTGCTTTAGTTGGGTAGTATTTAGCGACCCTCAAGGTGCTTATGGAGCACTGAGCGTACGACTGGGTACAGAAGACTGGGATTATACCGTTTATTATATATTTTTCCAATTGTTACTCTTCAGTCTCCGATAGCTTCCAGCAAAAAGCATTTTCTATATTCTGGATTCAAAAAGAAATCAAGCAGGGTTAAAAAAAAATACGTCACAACTTCAGGATATCTTATGGTTGAGTACTTGATAAACAAATGACTCTATTTGAATATTTATCACTTGAAGGAAAGTGCGCAAATAATGGTTATATCAATAAATCCTCTTCAAATGAGTGTCAATAGGGATTAGTTCTACTAAAAGCAGAAATTCCCATTGATAATGTGGGATTTTATTTTCAATCATCAGCTTGTAAATCAATAGCAAATCAAATCTATCCAGGTCCCAAATAATCACTTCAAAGCCACGAGTAAATGAAGGAATCACTGCAAGGATTCATCCCAAGTATCTTGCAGGACATCCCCATTCTCAAAGGGATCTGGATGAAACTCTCGTCTCGTGGGCATTGGAGATTTTCCACAATAAATCTTTCTTTCTCTCATATTCATGTGTGGCACTTCAGAGGTCCCAGTTCAGAGACGTGTTAAAGACGAGTGTGTAGGCTTGGGTGTTGCCTTTATACGTATGTGCACATGTAAGGGAGATAAAGAGGAGGAGAGGCTGTGAGTGACAGCTCAATAGATGGAGCTCAGACCTTTTAAATAATTCATAGGACGTCCTCCACTCCCTGCTATCTATCTGCAACTTTACATTGCATACAAAATTCCAATTCTCTCTCTTGGCAGATCTTAGAGGAGAGATGTGTACTTAAACTATGTTTATTTCTGCAGCTTGTACTGACAATTTCATATTAATCTGATAGATATTCACCAAGAGGTAGTGGGCATACAACATTTCCGTCTGTTTGTTTAATGTCTTTTTGGCTCTGCTTGAAACCATATTCACAGCTCAGTGGTCTCCTCCGAACCAACAACCTCCAGGAAACGCAGCTAGTCTACAAGCAATGGAAGACAGGACCTAAATCTGTCCTTAGAGGAGTGGAAAGAGAGGGTGAATGGAGGTGTGTGGAGGGGTGGCAGTGAGGTGAGATTTGGGGGGGGCAACACAGAAAAACGCGGAAGGTGAGACATGGTAAGTGAAGGCGGACGGACAGACAAACACATCTGATTACTTTTTTTTTTGGTGAAAAATAAATAAAGTGAAGACGTGTGGCTGGAAACAAGAGTAAAAGGAAGCACCAATGATCTAAAATTACCATCTATCATGAGTTTTTGTTGATTCACACCCCCCATCCCACCCCACCCAACCCACCCGACTCCCTTCCCCCCACCCCAATAGTTGATCTACAGTCAATGTTTCCTCCCAGTAATCAACTGACGGGGGTGTTTGTTACCAGGAATGAGCTCAATTCAGTTTCAGTTCAGTCTGTTACCAAGGAAGCTGGTCCATGACGAAATCAATCAATATGAAAGGACTATATATACAATATGGATAGAAACAAACAAGTGCTGCCATACATGGACTAACTGCATCTTCACTGTATATTTTTGAATTCAACTGAACTGAAAATGAACTCCATCTCTATCCTGACGTCCTTTAAACAGTATCAGAGAATGACAGCTCAGAGCTCTAAGGCTGCACTGCTATCCAAAAAGGTCAAGAGGACAGAGGTCAAAAGGTCAAAGATCTATCGCCTCTGCTCCTTTAGTTCACATTAATTTCTTAGGAGAAGCTGCCCCACACAGCAAACCATGTTTTTATAAACTCGGCTCAATCCACCTTGAGAAGTCAATTTATGAAAAGACATTAAGCTGAACTACTGGATGTGCCGTCATGTGTAAGGAGTTACAGGTATAACAACAGATATGTGGTCGAGTGGAGTTGGGAACAACTTCTCTGTCAGAGCCGCCCCTGCTACACACTGAAACTCTCACAGGGCTCAGAATTCACAGTTCAAAGGCTAAAAGTTCACAGTTCACAGTCAAAGTTTATCAAACCCCTATGCTCCCTCCCCTCCCTGTAACCCTGTGTGTCCCCCGCCTTTGTTTGCACTCCCTCCTCCTCTTTGACACTCTGATTGGGTGATATCTGCAGCCAGCACCTCTCACACAGGTGTGGTCCTGCGGTTTGGGTCCTTGCTGTAGTCTTTAGTGAGCGTGCTGCTCTGGAGGAACTCCCTCTCCGAATTGAGCAGCCCACCCATGCCCCCTGCTTTGGTGCCGGCGTTGCCTGCCTCGCGGGGGTTCAGGGTGTACATTGGCATCTCAGAAGCGGCGGGCCCTGTGTAGCCACCCTTCCCCAGTGGTGAGGTGTCACGGCTGGGCACCTCTGATGAACGTACACTGGAGCGGCGCCGGAAGCGATAGCGGTAGGAGGGGATACGACTGAAGGCGGACTTCTTGATGAGCTCAGTGCGGGACTTGGCCCGTAGCTTGCGGTGCTTCTCTATGAACATGTGCACAGCTAAAACCCCCACCATTTCTGCCATGATGAAGGAGAGGGCACCAAAGTAGAAGGACCAGCCGTAGGAGTAGGACTTCTTGCTGTCGCTCTGGCCTGGGTCGCCCGAGTTAGCAGAGATGTAGACGATAATTCCAATGATGTTACTGAGGCCTGGAAGGGGGGGGGGGAGAGGAAGAAAATAATCAGAGATGGAGGTAGAAAAGGTGTGGGGATCAGACAAAAGCCTCTTTTACACAGCCTGTAAAGTCAGGAATATGGCACCTGTTACACCTTGCTGCTTAACTGACTCTCCTCTTCCTGTCACACAACTTCCTGGGGGGGGGGGGGGGGTCCATATAGGCAGCAAGCTCCCTGTAGTAAATCTATTTCTTCTTAGTACAGATGCTGAACTCCTGACTCAGTTATCTGCCCTAACACAGGCCACTGAACAGTACTCTTCCAGCCAAATCTTTCACCTTTTTTTCTGTATAAAAATGCTCAGAAGCAAGAGGGTTCTGGGTTCGAGCCCCAACTCCAGCACGGGATCTTTCTGTGTGGAGTCTGCATGTTCTCCCTGTTCCTGTGTGGGTTCTCTCTGGTACTCCAGCTTCCTCCCACAGTCCAAAGACATCAAGAGAGGACGAGGCTGATTGATACTCTAAATTGACCGTAGGTGTGACTGTGAGTGTGAATGGTTGTCTGTCTCTATGTGTTGGTCCTGAGATGGACTGGTGACCTGTCCAGGGTGAACCCTGCCTCTCACCTGAAGGCTGCTGGGATAGGCTCCAGCCACACGACCCTTAACAGGATAAGGGGTAGAAAATGGATGGATGGAAAATGCTCAGAGGCAGAATTGGGAGGACAGAACATTCTGCTGCTGTACCAGCAGCAGCAGACAGGACAGCTCCGTCTATACGCTGATGATGTCTTTACACCTCTGTTGCACGACACCAGAATGCTTTATAAATTCATACTCTGGGGTGGTGTTACACCTCCGCTGTTGGGTATTTCTAAACCAGAAAATAAATTTTACAGCTATATTGCAGCATCTTTGCCTATAAATGGTAAAAATGTAATAACATACAGCTAAAAAGAAGAAATACATATAAGAAAGAAAAGAGAGTGAAAAGAGGAGAGGTTCGTCAGACGGACTAGCAGGAGCATTTTAGAGAGAACGAGTGCACACAGCTGGGCACTCGTGTTCCATATGATTAGTCCAGAATACAGTTCTCACACAGAATAGGGACAATTAGCCAGCTGTGATTAACCAGAATCCGCCTCACACTATTGTGGTAAATAATTACCAATTTGGCTTCTTGAATTTACTACAAAACCCAGTGGGACCCTACGCATCTCAATGAACAGCAATTACAGCCTTTTGTGTGAGTCAGGGCCATGAGTGAGTGTGTATGGATGTGTGTATATGACATCGCCGATGTGTCAGCATCCATGTGATAGATTATGTGTGAGTGTGTGTTTACACTCTCACACCCTCACAGTGCATCACAGCGACATCAAGCTATTCTTACTGATTGATTAATCAGCTGCCGCATCCAATTTCCACATGCCGGCTCCTCAGACAGGCTCTTCTGTGTTCTTTAGATGCCTGACGGGCTCTTTCAACAAATATTTGAGGGCTGCGCTTCCTTTGTTTACAGTAGCGCCGCAGTAGCACAACCACACACACTCATGTGCTCACACACACACGCACACACACACACACACACGCACACACACACACATCCTTGTGTTTAAATCAAATACATTCAGAGAGAGCAGATATGTGAGAGTCCTCTGTGGGTCATGCTCCTTCAAGTCATTTGGATGCTGCAGCAGCTAAGATGGCTGCTCTCTGGTGTTCGACCGTGTTGTCATGGAGATGAGCATCAGCATGGTTCAATAGTGCATCTTGCTACACCGCATGCACTTTGCACATAAATAAAATAATCCCCAGTTCCACAGAAACTACTAAAAAACTCTGGATACCCCACGATAAAAAGGAAATGATTTTCTTGTTGACACTCTACAGATTTTTGTCCCTCAAGTGGAATCAGAGTAAATTAAAAAAAAAAAACACAACTATTTCAATTATTTTCCTATGAGAAGTATCAAATTATACAAAACTAAGGAATATAATTAATTTCTGTTCATTTATTTTTTTTAATCAACTGCATCTCTATGCTTTATGCTTTTATGGTGGTTATGACTTTGGGGATTAATGCTGTGGAAAAATGAATAGGTAACAGAAAGAGGGGAAAAATAAAAGCTCAAAACCACAAAACCCATGATGTAATCAAGCATATGAAACCAGAGACATTGTTAAAGACAGAAAAATAGTAACAACCAAATCTTGCACTCATAAATATCTTTAATTATTGTAAAAAATGTTAAATTCAAGGCGTTTTTAACATTGCTAATGTCTGTGTGGTGTTTGTCATGTGCCAAAAGACTAATTAGGATGAAAAGATGAGCATTTCTGCTTTTAAATTGCAGTTTTGCCAAAGATTCTCAGAAGTCCTGCCTGGCGCTTCCCGTCACATCGGCATGCTAAAGCGACACGTGAGGTAACGAACCTTCACGTTTACACAAAAACACATTCACCAAGCAAACAAACCTGCAGAGACAAAGAATATTCCGGCACTGAGGATGACGTTGTGTCGGCTGCGGTAAAACTCGCTGGCGGCCACACAGAGCCCTCCCAAGAACAGCAGCCCCACACTCATGATGGGGAAGATACTGGAGGCACGCACAGCACCTGCACAGACACATGAAGAAGAGCGGAGATGCAGTTGTTCCCAAGAGGCAATAATGTTTTCTGTTACGTGAGGCCTGAGTGGAGGAAGTCCGCGCACGGTTTGGACTCCTCAATCGCGATCATTTAGGGGTAAATCTGGACTCTATCAATGCCTTTCGTGCTGTGGCATTTGTGTTATTTCTGTGGTTTTAGCTTTAACTGCAAATGAGCAGCAGCTGACCACGCCCCTCTGCAGAACTGTGCTCAGTTTTGATCCTCACGCCTTTTGGTAAAAACATCTGCTCAGGTTAAAGCGACACCACTTATTTTTAGCTCAAGCCTTTGTGGATTATTGAGAATACTGCTACGGTTCTGTCTGCCATATTTCAAATCATCTTGGAATGTAAGTTTTAGACTTTCAATTTGCATAATCAATCATCGGTTATCAGTTGCCTTATGTCAGCTCCTGTTTTATTTTGAAGTGTGCTTCCTGCGCTTACTCCCCTGTTACTTCCTGTTTCCGTTTGTTTCCTGCCTTTTTTTGAGCGCCACCTGTGTCTCGTGAGTTCATCGGCCCTCGTCAGCCGCAGCCCTGCTCCCAGTGCTGCTCCTCGTATTCTCACGCTTGTTTCTTTTGTCATGCGTAGAGTATTTAAGTTCTGTTTCCTATGTTAGTTTTGACAGGATGTCTGTTTCTTCTCAGTCTCATTTGTCAAGTATTTTCTTTTTTTGTTGTTTTTTTTGTTTGTTAAATAAATATTTGACTTTTCATCAAAATCCTGCCTGCTTCCTGTCTTCTGCTCCACTGACACCAACCCTGACAAATACAGCTGGAGTCAAACAAAGCCATGAGAAAGCACCTTTGTTAGTTCAAGACACTGATTTGTGAGTTCTTGGAATGCAAAGTACATGTTGTTGTTTTTTAAAAAATTCTCTGTCACTTCCAGGTTTCCAGATCAATCACGGTTGTAGAAGAGTTAGCGCGATCAGAACCAACTTGTTTTGAGAAGCACTTTCAACAGGAAATGAGGCAGTTCGACATAAACATGTTTGACACGTATAAAATGTGTTACCACGGAAACAAAGTAGAATTTAGCTTTCAGTTCAATTATAACCTCAAAATGCAGCTGAGGAGATCACGTTGGGCGAACGATCCAGGTGTTCCCGCCCGCGTTCCTCCAGATTTAATTTCTATTTGACCAGACAATCCTTTTACTGTTCCCTTGGTTCGCATGAGAGCTCTTAAAACTGAACGTCTCCACTTAGACTCATCTTGTTTCTTTTAAAATCCACTGCGCTGGAGGATACAAATCAATGAAGATAGTGCACACTCATAAACACGTGAGCGAGTGTGCTGCAACACGCTCGACTGGGTCTGAATCCAGAACATGTTAAAGCATTCAGAGAGAGAGAGAGAGGGAGAGGGAGAGAGAGAACATGGAGGAAAAAACCAAGACAGATGGAGAGTCACACCGACACATATGCAGGCGAAACAACAAGGCTGCAGTAGGAGAGAGACATTAGTCAGAACTCCATATGTGTACATGAAGTGAAGACATATTGAAGGGTATTAGCGAGCAGCTTGTCAGGCAGAGCTGTGTAGCTTTGTGCTGCAGAGATGATTCATGCTCATACATCACAGGTGTATCGTTGCAACCACATTTCTGTCTCTGAATGCAAACCATTTCCCAACTACTGCGCTGACCAATGACGGCATAGCGTACAAGACCACGCCCCAGTGTCCCACACCCCAGGGCTGTATGAAATACCGGTCACTAGGTCCTGGCTGTCTATTGGCTGTCCAGCTCTGAGGCCTGTGATCTGATTGGCTGCCTCTGGGGAAGTCGTTCTGTGTCCACTGGAGCAAAGAAAAAGAAGCACAGGCTGAATCCATTTTCCTCTCTTTTTTTGTTGCTGTTAATGTTTTCCTGCTGCATCCATCTTTACTGTGTTTACAACAGAAAGAGCCCCTCCTCTACTTTATCTACTCTTTTGATGCTCCATGCTTCCACCTTTTTTTGGACTCATTTTTCTAACATTTGTTGATAAAAATCCTGCCAGTTTTATTATATCTCTTGTTATCTGGTATCTCTCCTTTGCAAACACAAATTGCATCTTTCAGCTTCTACAACAAGAGAAGAACAGAAAAGGTCATATTCACTTGTTTCAGCAAAGATTAAATGAGATAAACCATCCATTCTAACTACTGGATATAAACAAACTCTCCATACAGGAACTGGTCTTGGGGTTGTTTCACTCGGTGTTTATTGGTCAGATGTATTGGGGGTGGGGTGGGGGTGGGCATAGGGAAAACAGGAAAAAGATCCTGGACTCAGGACTAATGCATGTTTTGACAACTTTTTCTTGCATAAACCACTACAGTTTGGATGCTTCAATTCATCTAAAATGCAAAGTGCACTTGCAGGGTACACGGTTCAGTCCAAGATCAGGTCACAGTTTCCCCACAAATGAGCTGCTGCTCAAGACTTTGGAAGTGTACTGAAACCACCTCACCAGGTCAGAGAAGAGGGCATATATATATATATATGTGTGTGTGTGTGTGTGTGTGTGTGTGTGTGTGTGTGTGTGTGTGTGTGTGTGTGAGTGTGTGTGCCTTATTCAGTGGATCATTAGCAGATGGAGCTAAGTTCAAAAAGCCCTTAATACTATGTACATATGCGTATTTTGGACCTCTCTTTACACGATCCTCTTTATTTGACCCGTCACTTGGACACAAGTCAGCCAGAGACAGAATCCGAACCAACTCCTAGAGCTGTCGTTCTCTGATCAACTCTGCCAGCGACAGTTGTCATCTCTGCCAACAACACTCACACACACCAACTAGAAATGAGAGGCCTGCTTTTGTCTGCTGCTGTCTGAAAGCTGAATAGTTTCAAACCCTTTTAGCTGCCAGTGTTGTGACAGCAAACTGAATAATTGCAGTGTGGAGTTTGACAGGCAGAGCAACACCATCTGTGTGTGTGTGTGTGTGGGGGGGGGGCATGCAACACAGTTTGATTACACTTAAATGTTAGTTATTAATGGTAATAAGCTATTTAAACCATATTAGAGGAGGTATTTGAATGACAGTACAAAGGTTTCTTTACAATACGTATCAAAAACATCTCAGTGAGATATATTTAATGCATTATACTAATATCAAGCCATCCTTGCATTACTTGAAATATTCTAAACTGCGTTATACTGCACTTTGCATTGTAGATGGAACAAATGGACCTTTATTTTAGTCGTGTTTTGTCTTTTCTGTCGAAACTGAACCAAGCAGCATAATTGGAGGCAAAATTAGCGCGTTTTAAGTGTCACAGCAGCCAAACTGTAAGCAGCTCCTGGAGTGGTTAGCATAGATGCTGCTACATCATCAGTTCTATCAGAGCTGGAGACTCTTTCTTCTTTCAAACAAGAGCAACGACCAGCACTGAAGGCTTTTCTCCATGGATGATGTGTTTTCCCTCTTCTGCCAACCTGCCTCAGCTGCTGGGTGAATTTTTTCTGGTTGAAACTGGTTGAAGGTAGTCTGTGATAGATACAGATTAACTTCAACCAGTCACCTGCCAAGTATTATTGGAAAGCTCCTCCCCCTTTCCCAAACAACTTTTACAGGCGACTTCTCAGCTGGTTCTGTGAAACAAACCGTCTGGTACATCAGGTTGTAAACATGATGTCACACACTGGCAACAGGTGAGAACTACTGTGAATATAGAAGTGTGTGTGTGTGTGTGTGTGTGTGTGTGTGTGTGTATGTGTGTGTGTGTGTATGTGTGTGTGTGTGTGGGTGTGCACGTGCGCTTCATCATTAAACTTACGTAGGAGGTACTCAGCAGCATCTGCTTCATAGTCAGCATCCTCCGGAAAGTGATCAATCTTTTTACACACACCTTTGAAGGTTCCTGCAGATAAAGAACAGAAGAATGTGTGACATGTATTTGATTTGACTTATAATTGACAGTACAGAAAACATCTACACTTAAGTTCAGTCTCACAAGAGGCAGAAAAAAAAGTAAAATCCAATTTATAGGTGATGAAAATCTGGAATATCATAGAGTTAAGTCAGTTATGCAGGAACCTGTAATTCCTTTGATAGGGTCAGTTATTTTTCAGATTGAATATGACAACATGTTTCAATGAGTAGGGAGTACCATCGAAGTTTTCTGCCAATCAGGCATATTCTTGAGTACACAGCACTAAATTACATTTTCAATACACACACACACACACACACACACACACACACACACACACACACACACACACACACACACACACACATATATATATATATATATATATATATATATATATATATACGTATGTATATATGGCACATATGTATATTCACATTCACACAATCTCACAGGCAGACATGAATGCATCAAAAGAACAACCAGGCCAGAGAGAGAGATGGCAGATGATGGAGGACAGGTAGCCTTCAGGCTGTGTGTGGAGAAGCAGTAATGAAAAGCCTTATCACTCCATGGACACGCACGCACACACACACACACACACACACACACACACACACACACACACACACACACACACACACACACACACACTGACAATTGCCACTTTGAACACGCAGTCCAAATGAATACAGGCACCACACACATGAAAACACACACACCGACCGAGCTCATTAAACTGATACATGAACTCTATCAATCATCCATGTAAGTAAAAGCCTTTTGTATCTAGAGTGTTTATATCAGTGTGTGTCACTCAGTGTGTGTGTGTGTGTGTGTGTGTGTGTGTTTGTGTCGTATTGACTTGGATGCAGTCTCCAACAAGCGTGTATCAGCCAGAGTGACTCATCCTCTTCTTTGTACAAGTACTCCTGTGTTCACTAACACACACACACACACAAACACACACACACACACACACACACACACACACACACACACACACACACACACACAAACATCCTCCAGCGTTCCTCATTTGTGTGCAGGTGGAAATGTGTGTGTATGTGTGTGTAGGTCCCACCCATCATTCTGTCCTGAACACCACAGGGGATGGGTGGGTGTGTGGGGGACGGCGTGGGCGAAATGAAGGAGGTTGAAGAGAGAGGAAGTGCTTGTGAAAGAGGTGAGATGGAAGCAATATCAGAGAGAAATGGGAGGAAAGATGTTGCTGATGAATATTATGAAAGACTCTACCTAATTGCTTATTTGCATATGAAGAGTTTATTTCCAGCTCTTACCCCCCCGCACACACACTTACACACACACACTTAGAAAAACTCCAATAAATTGATTAATCCAGCTCATGCAGAGAGCTAACTTGTGACGTACAAAAAAACACAACACATTTTTAGTCATTGATTTCTAGATTTAGTAAAGTAATAGTTGCTGTTTTCCTGTGAATCACACGATGTTTTTGCCTCACACACACACACACACACACACACACACACACACACACACACACACACACACACACACGTAGTCTCATCTTTGCATAAAAGCTATTTCTCCAATCGGCTTTTTCATAATTTGATTAATGACTTCCTGACTTTTGGGTTTTTTGGGGTTGAAAACCATCCAGTTCCCCTGAATAAAACTACAGAAACGCACGTAGTCTTGGTGTTCTCACTACACGCACACACGATTTTAAAATGGCTGCTTGCTCTAAAATCTTTAACGCAGTTCCCTTTAACTTCTCCTTTTTTTGCTTTTCCTCATACTTTCATATACTCCAGCATTTTTGTCACTCAGCCCAAAGCTCATTGGTTCCTTCTGAAAATGAAAAACAACAACAACAAAAAAAACCCCTCCAAAAACAAGTCACAAACATTTTGCGGTTTACAGCTGACGTGCGCTTTTTTTGTTTTTTTTTGTTTAATGCTTTGAAAACAGGAGTGAACAGTGGAGTTCTCCAGATTAATTCAAAAAATCTAATCAGGAGTCAGTTACTGAATGGTGGTGGTGGGTGTGGTTGTGGGCGGGGTTTCTGTGGCCAATGACTTCATGGGGCCCAAAATCTTGTGCTGCACCCCAGGATAAGCTATGAGGGTACATAGGAAACACTTGCAAGAGGGAAAATTCAATAGTTAGTTGTGGCTGACATTGAGAAAACAACAGCCATCCCCTCTTGTTACCCTGTAATGTGGCTTCTGCCTGAGTGATGAAAGTTGCAGGGGAGTCACTGAAGGTAACAGCGGCGTGAGCTGGTCAGGTGAATGCATCAAGGTGCAGCGCTTCATCAATCAGAGCTCTGCTGGTCTAGAAATTCATTACACCTCCTGCCTTTTAACAGGACGGATTTGTATTGAACCCCCCCTGATGTAGAGAGCACCAAACAGCCTGACTGAAATAAATGCACACGCGCTCACACACAAACAAACACACACACACACACACAAGATGGAACACAGGCAACAGCGAGATAGATGGCTGCTTTTATTTCTCTCCCTCGGTGGATGAGAGTCTAAATCACATTTGAACAAACAGCTTGAAACAGACATGCGCACACACACACACACACACACACACACACACACACACACACACACAAGCACGTTTGCACACACACATCAGATACACACACCCATCAGCCACCCTACTTTCAGGGGACGACGTAACAAATTATGAAAACACATGCTACTGTAATTATGAGTTTTGGGGCGTAGTTTTCTGAGTATTTTTTTTGTTCCCTTAAACACTTCCCTGGATGTAAACAAACACATGGACACACGAACATTCAGGCCGTGGAATGAGAAGAATCCTCGCCCCTCCGAGTAAGTCGGCATGGAACAGCACCATGAGTGATGTATCAGATGGCATTCCGTAAAAGTATTGGATGACAGTAATGACTTAACGAGCCTCGGCTGAAACTACTGGAAGTTTATGACATCACTCTGTCGGGACCAGGGATACTTTGATCTCAATTAACGGTGACCACAAGTGTGCAGTGAAAGGATATCTTTAACAACTGTTCATAACGCACATTGGAACGGACCATCGGCACATCCCCGATAGCTCTCTTGAAAATAAGGTTGGTCTAACAAAACTATTACACACACACACACACACACACACACACACACACACACACACACACACACACACACATTGAAAAACTGCAGTATATTGTGACGACATTCGCCGACTTCATCAGAAGTCTTAACATTGCCCAACTGGTCTGTTGTTCGCTTTGTCAGGTGGGAGGAAGGTTCATGGGGATGTATGTCATCCCCTGTAACCTGACTAACATACCTCGACCACAGGAACCACAGGAAAATCATATCTAACACGTTCTGTCTCTCTGTTAGTAGAGTACTGTCACTTATTTTACTGGCTTTAATCAAATTTAAACCTGCAATTAAAAGAAATATCTCATGAATTGGATTGTTCAAGATTGTCAAGGTACTTTAAGTCTATCCTGGTGGGGCTCAACTTGGATATTGTAACACTTCAAAAGGATCCTTTAATAGACTGGATCACCAGAGGAGATACGGGTACCACCATCAGTCTCAAATCCTTTGTCCTGGATCTGGAACCCGAGCTGTGTGTGTGTGTGTGTGTGTGTGTGTGTGTGTGTGTGTGTGTGTGTGTGTGTGTGTGTGTCTGTGTGTGAGAGAGAGAGTTGGATGTGTGTGTAAGAGGGTATACATCCGTCATTCTCGTGTCGTTTTGAGCCCAGTCGGAGGTTCTGGTGAGCTGCCTAGCTGCCCGCTGTATCAGTGAGTGAGTCAGTAGGTGTCACACAGGCTTATGTCAAGTGTCACATGCAGTCTATGATCTCATCACACACACACACACACACACACACACACACACACACACACACACACACACACACACACACACACACACGCTGTATTGTATAGCTATCTTAGTGACTTTCTCTAATCAAACTCCCACCACCATAACTTCTAAACTCTATAAAAAGTGACTCACAAGGAGTCGATTCAGGCAAAAAAAAAAAGTCAACAGTGACTTAAAATGACAATATGAGAACCTTCGTGAGCATTCGTCATCACATCTAATATAAGACAGTAAAATGGATCGTAAAATGAAATGCCTTCAAGACTTATGAGCTTCACACTTTTTCACGATATTACAGTTAAATTTACTGCCCTATATTTCCATTTAATAAGACAATCTAGAATCCCATTTGAGAGATAAACAGGTCATTAACAAGTCAATTAGAACACACACACACACAACCGTGCGCACACACGTGCACACTCTCTCTCACACACACACACTTGTCTAGGTCAGGTTTGCACAAGTGATCGATAAATAATTATTTGTCTTTAAAGAGTCTCCTCATTCCTGAGCTTTTATCTGTAGATCTAAATCTCTCCATGCGGGCTGCTAACACCCGTCTAAATCATACGCACTCAACTAGTACATTTTCACAAGCTCTTTAAAGGTGTAACGGACAAAATTTTCAAGAAAACAAGAAATTAAAAGAATTAATCTATGTTGGAAATGGCTGCGAAATACTGTCAAACACAAATACAGTCGGACCAACAAAGGAGAAAGTCCAGGGTCAGTATTGGTTCAGTATTTCTATGGTGGTCAAAGCTGAAAGACTGAAAGGGGCTGACCTGTCCAGGGTGAACCCCGCCTCTCGCCTGAAAGCCACTGGGATAGGCTCCACCCCCCACCCCCACCCCGCGACCCTTAACAGGATAAGTGTAAGAAAATGGATGGATGGATGGAATGTTGGGAAATCCGTGCTTGCTAATAACCATGTCATCCTGCTATGTTGTGCTTTTCATGTCGTACCGTGTGTTTGGACATTCAGGTGTGTGTGTGTGTGTGTGTGTGTGTGGGGGGGGGGTATAAGTTATTTGCTGTCTATCTAACAGCAACACATAAACATAGACAGGGAGACAGATAACATACACCAAGATAGCACAAACAACGCGCATAAATCCACACATGCGGTTGAAGCATCTATCAGGAGACATCTGACTCACAAAGGTCAGGTAGGCCCAAGGGCAGCTGCAACCAGAGCCGCAGCAATGCATTATGGGACACAGCAGATACAGATGGGAGCCCAGTGTGTGTACGCTTATCTGAATGTGAGTTTATCTTGTGTGCCATGTGGTATAGCTCCTTCACGGGGTCTATTATGCTGTCAAAACACATTACGAATGACTAGTTTCTTTTAGTGAGCTATAAAACCATCACAATATGATACAATTGAATTCAAATCCAATTCTGTTTCTCTTTAGAAGCCTTTATAACCCAAGTTATCTCAGAGTACTTTTCAAATAGAGCAGGTCATGACCACACTCTGGAGCAGGGAGCAAGCACAGTTGTGAGAACTGCTTTTGTTCAGGAACAATCCATCTGGGCGGCCATCTGCCTCAACCAGTTCACAACATTTGTGGAACATGACAAATACAAGAAAGCTTGATTGTTGTCAAATGGGTCGCATGGATTGCAGTTCAGGCAGTTCTGATTCTTTTGTCGGGTGAACCAAAGTGTATTTCAACTCGACAGCTCAGTACTGCTCTGACTGAAATGGAAAGTAGAACGCTCCTGGTCCCAGAACCTTGTCCCACAGATTCTGCATCCACACTGATATCTGGAGACTAAACTGGAATCTAGATCTACATTTTTGCACACTTCTATTTAAACAACCTACTAAAAAAGCGTGCTTAGACTTGCTGATATACGTCCCCTATAGATTCATATGGTATGCATTGCATCATACCACTCTGCATCCTACCCTGTCATATCACATCGTACATATCATAAGCCTGTTGTTGTGTAACATCACTTTAATTAATGTTTTCAACACATCAATGAAGTCAGCAATGTCACAAAAAGGCAAAGTAATTACGAAAACGGCAAAACAGTGAGTCCAAGGAAGAAAGACGTGAGAAGGAGCACTTTAACGGCTGACTGATCTGAGCTTGGTGACGGTATTTTGATTATTTTGTTTTAGCCTCACTATACATCACCCCTTTTCACGCTGTTCCGTCCCTCCTTTCCTCTCCTCTCTATCTTTCCCCTATCCAGGATTTTTCTGTCGTTTTACCAACTCACTCCATTAATTTCTACCTGTTTCACTCTATACATGCACACAGTAAAGCCCTCTGAAGCTGCACGTGTATTGAAAGCTCTGCAACAGCGGCGAGGGTCAACTGTATCACCATATATCCTCGTATCAAAGGTGAAAAACACTAACTGGTGAACACACATTATCATTTCACACAAAAGGTCAATATGCGCCTGCAGCGTCAGGGTAATTCTCGTGAAATTACGGGAGAGTAGTAAGGCATGCGAGCAGAGCGGGGGGGTATCAAAACACAGAAGTGCCTGAAAACAAGGTTAAAAAGGAGACGAACACAAACAACAATGTGGTTCCAGATGTCTATGACGAGTTGGTCATGAGATGCCAGCTGTTTGCCCTTGATCTAACTCTCTCCCACCCAAACATACACACACACAGGCGCGCGTGCGCGCACACACAGCAGAATTACAGGTCAAATATAATTAATCACCGTCAATTACAAGAGCATTGCAATCATCTGCAGCTGAAGACCATAAACCGAGAACAGAAAGGTGCTTTACTGTGACAGCGATCCGACCTTTAGCCAGATTTGATCCTGCCCTTAATTC
Organism: Aulostomus chinensis; assembly: GCF_037954235.1. NCBI lineage: Eukaryota > Metazoa > Chordata > Actinopteri > Syngnathiformes > Aulostomidae > Aulostomus > Aulostomus chinensis. Next base: position 15,613,768 of record NC_141337.1, on the reverse strand, counting down.
CACTGCAGTGAAAAAAAAGAAGGAATCTGTAAAGCAAATAACTTCGCTTATATAAATTGGGACAGGCTACAACAGTAATGACAAATTAGAACCATAGAGTAGCAGAAAAAGAGGGAAAAAATGTGGATGACGTCACGGCTCCGAGGACGGAATGAGCCTGGCGTAGACACGTCGCAGCGAGAGCTGACAGGTGACATCAGAAATCGAGTTTTATTGCCACTCTGAAACGGGGCGAGTGCTAGCCGCAGCTACATGCTAAAGTACGGTGACGCTTCCTGGTCAGCTCTCTCTCACTGGGTCCATCAGAGTTAGTTCCACATTGGAGGATTTCAAGGTCAGTTCAAGATCATGGGGGCTCTGATCCAGCTGGAACAGTACATCTGTGAACCCTTAATCTGCTCAAAAAAACGGGAACCCTCGTGATTATCGGTGGAGAATTGGACCCCGAATCTGCCCAATTATCCGGTAGCGTGCAAGGCCAAGTAAAACTTATGCTAAATTATTCTGGCCCAAAATGTAATGGATGTTTCCTTGGCCCGTGCTACATCCAAAGTTCTCCCAGGAACAATTGCTGGATCATTATTTTACCACCATCTTTATTTATTGTCACAAAAGCTCAACATGTGCCGTCCAAAAACACACAAACACATCCAAACACTTGCGTTCAGAATATAAAGCTTTGTCAACCAAAAACCAGAGAGGAACAAGAGGACGGAGTGAGTAAGGGTGAGGAAAGGAAGTTCAGAAGCAGAGCAAATTGGGCTGCTTGTTTCCTCCGAGCACCCCTGACAGCTCAGCGTGGGTGACTATGGCTTCTCCCCATCTCTCTCTCCCCCTCTCTCTCCCCTTGCTGCATCTCTACCTCTCTCACCCTCACTGATTACCTCTTTCCAGGCAGAGGAAGATGAAGTAAGGAGGAAGAGAGGGAGAGAGAGAGAGAGAGAGAGAGAGAGGGAAGGAGGGAGAGAGGGGAAGAGGCTAGTTTCCACGGTGATGGCTGATGAAAGCGAACCAGACAGGTTCTGCTTGGTTGCACATCTCTTTCTCTCACCCCCTTCCTTTTCTCAGTCTGTTCATTCTCAGACACCAATATTCATGACTGCTTTTACCAAAACACTTGCTGCTCTCCAATTTTCTCATCTCTCCTTCTTTACCTCTTCTTTACTCTCTGTTTCCGGCGCTCAAAACACTGGCACTTTCAACTGCAGCTGTGACACCTGTTGTGGTCGTTTTAGTGTGGGGGTGAAAGAGGAGCCTTGTTTTTTTTTTTGTTCCCAGTGGTTAATCACCTTTATTGCTCTATACTTTCAAAACAAGTAGAACCTTATGAGATTTTAAAATTCTGGATGTTTGGTTTTGATGTGTCTTTACTGCAATGAACCTTACAAAAAGCAGCTACTGGATTCACTGAAAACCAGTAAGTTCAGTTTAATTTCCACAGTTAGCCTCAGTAGATAATTTTTAGTTGATGGTGGCCATGATTGATGGTGGCCATGATTGATGGTGGCCATGCCAGAACCTGGCCACCAACTGGCATTCCTGTTGGACAGGAATTACAGTTAGCGTTCCAGTTTTAACTGAAGGTTGCCGGATGAGGCTCTCAGTCAGAACATGGACCTTGTTTCCTTCATGAAGCTGACTGTCAGTTGTTCTGTTCCCATTAGCAGTACCAAATGATACCCGGTGAAACCAGCTAAACATGTGGGATCAGTATTGTGGAGTACAGACCCACATCCAGGATTTAGCAAAAACAAGGTTCAAATGTTTCTTTGATTTCTCGAATCTTAAATATGCAGTTTAAGACATTTTAGGGAGCAACTATCGGACAACAGTGGCTAAAAGTAGCTTCAATGACTAAGCACATATTTATAGAATCATTTCCTGATTTAGTCATTTCCACTGATTATACAAACATTTCGTAAAACGCAGAAGAAAGAAACTATTGTTGATCAATATTTAACAAGGGCGAATATGATCCCAACAAGCACACGGCGGGGTGGCATGGTAGTGCAGTGGTCAGCACTGTCGCCTCACAGCAAGAAGGTTCTGGGTTCGAGCCCCGTCTTTCTGTGTGGAGTCTCCATGTTCTCCCTGTTCCTGTGTGGGTTCTCTCTGGTACTCCAGCTTCCTCCCACAGTCCAAAGACATCAAGAGAGGATGAGGCTGATTGATACTCTAAATTGACCGTAGGTGTGACTGTGAGTGTGAATGGTTGTTTGTCTCTGTGTTGGTCCTGTGATGGACTGGTGACCTGTCCAGGGTGAACCCCGCCTCTCACCTGAAGGCTGCTAGGATGGATGGATGGATGGAAGGATGGATGGATGGATGGATGGATGGCAAGCACATGGCTGATGATCTCAGGCAGAATTGATGGAAAAAGTAGCAGTGTATCACGTATGATTTAAATTCACATTCACTTGTTCGCCAAAATCGAAATGACTTCCCTCAGAAGTACAACGTGGGAATGTGTGGCTGCCATGCCAGCTTGCCCGGCTCTGTGGCGTTGTGGTCAGCGAGCATGTGCACCCTGGTCTAAGACCTGGGTGGGGTCACTGCCCTCTCCCTTTGCAGCCAGGGGGGCACCTTTTGACTACTACAGGGAACACATTAAATGTCAAAAGGGTACCAGCCTAGCTTTTGTATCCTTTTAGGTACACATTGGTGCACTTGTTAAATAGATAATACACACATTTATCTTTTTAAATTGGTTTTTAAACTGTCATTAGGTAAAAATGCAACAATATTCCAGTGTCTCCTCATCACAACTACAGTACAGGGCTTTGCTGAAAACAAGAAAACTACAAAAACGTAAGAATGTCTCTTGTGCCTTTTTCCTTTCCTTCGATGCTCTTAAAATAGCAACTCTTTTCCTGTCTGGAGCAACTTCAACACTCAGTCGCCCTGCTTTAGTCCTCCGTCTCCTCGTATCCAGATGTGGTCAAACGTTCCACGCTGTGTTCCCTCTCTCTTGCCATTTCTCACTTCATCATTTCATTGACGAATCAAAGGAGATTAATCTCCTCCCCTCCGTCCTTTACCCTTCCTCCCCTCATCCTTATGTTCCCTTGATATTTCCTTTTGATTGATGGCTAAATGTCCCTTGGCCCTGTGGAAGACTCGTTTCAGGGCCTGGGGGAGACAGCATTTATTTTCCATTCTTTCCAGGCTGTACAACATATAACAACTCTTTCTCTTTTAACGGGCCTGATTCAATTCTATCCATCTTCAGATATTTCATATTACATGACATACATTCGACTCCCTTTTCTATTATTTTTTTTTTACTGCCCATACTGTTCTTATCTAATTCCTGCGGTGCCTAAGCCACTGTACCGAAATTTCATTTGCGATGAAATCCAAAATGAAAAATAAAGAAAGTCTAAGTCTAACGTTGATTAAAATACAGCAAAGTATAACACATCCCAAAATATTTAGTTCATCAAAGTAGATAAAAGCAGCAACCACATAAAACCACACTTGGTACAGCTTAAGCAGAGCAGCATGTTTTGATGCTGTCAGTAACTCATGTCTGTGGCTATTAGCAGAGAACGCAGTTAGCATCATATTGCAGCATGTCTAATTTATGTTTCTCAATAATCTCCCAGGCAACGTCACTCAGAGACGACTGATTTTCCATTGCTGGATGAGGGGAAAACAGAGAAGACCTTCACTTAACCTGTCTGGTTGGTTTAGGTATGCTTGGTAGCTAACAGCTAACAAAACGCTGGCTACGCTAAGCAGCCTGAATGTGAACTATGGTTGAGCTGTGAAAATTTAGTTGCAACCCTTTTTTATTTCTTTGCAGACGTTAGTGAATCGCTCCCTCTAAAGTCTACTAATGTACAAGAAGCAAAACTTAAAATATTACCACAACTGAGCGAAAAAAAAATCGTAGAACTTCTCAGAAGCTAACGGAGATAAAAGGAGTTAGCGTAAAGGTAATGTTCGTGAAGGCTAAACAGAGATCAAATAGAGCAACGCATGCCCAACTACACACCGTGAAAGAAAACAAACTTATTTGGTTGTACACAATAGCTAATTATCAATATGCTGTATTGAGAATGACATCAATAAAATGCTAATGATGCCTTTCTGTTCAAACTAACAAACACTGCAATAGAAGACTGTAAATTGCTCAGTTAACAAACACTGCTGCTCATGGGACACATAATCTTCCAGGCGTTCGGCGTTACGCATCAAACCAGGTTTATTTCAGCCCAACGGTAGAGAGAGAGAGCGCCTCGTAAGCGAAGCCCATTTACTATTTCCATCTGACTTGCATCCTCAATCCTCTTTTCTTTGCTCTCAATCTCCAGTGACCCTTATTATCCGACGCTCGTCATACGCTACTACGTCTTCATCGTCGGCCTTTCTCTCTTTATTCTCTTTTCTTCAATCTTCCTCATTCTCAGACATGATCAACACCCCCCATCTTTACTTAATGCTTGCCTCACCCCCCCCTTTTTTCTTTCTTCATTCCCTCACTCCTCCCATTCCTTCTTGGGAGATCATTTTTTGCCCCTGCCTCTATTTAAAACCCTCTCCTCCCTCTCTATTACCTGGTGATCTCCGACATGGTCAAACACTCCCAAGAGATTCACCTGAAACAGAGGCCGTGCACAGCTCATCCATCACTCCTCGTCACCTCCTCCTCCTCCTCCTCCTCCTCCTCCTCCTCCTCCCTCATGTGCTTCATTCATGCACGTTTTGGTCTCTCTTCATTCATGCGCCGTCTCAGCCCTCCACCCAACCCCATCCTTCCTCTGCTCGTTTCCTCGCTTGCTTGCTCTCATTTATCACAGAGGGGACATTACACATCAGTACACCTGCGCACAGAAAAACAGTCCCTGCATGCAGGAAAATCCACAGGACCGCACGCAAGCCGCCGTGCAGTCATCAAAGCTCTCTACAGTGGCGCAGACCCCTATCACACCTGGTATGAACACCTGATCTGTACCTGGATTATGACTGACATCCTGTTTATTCCACGTCAGAACACGTCTATCACACAGTGCGTGCGTGCACACACACACACACACACACACACACACACACACACACACACACACACACAAAAGCCATTTTGAACATTTATGAAGTGGAAAAAAATGTTGATTTTTACAGTTGCTGGAACACTTGGACAAATACAGTTTAACAGTTTGGTCTATGGGGTCCTGGAACAACGACTGAAATCAGACAGTATTTCTATGAAGGTATTTGCTTGTTGAACATTTCATTCATATTTCTGTTTACATGCGATATAACACAGTCCACCTAATGTCTGGAACTCAAACTATTTCCGCCACCTTGCTTCTGCCGTATATCTCAAGTGTTTTCTTGCTATTATTGCAAAACGCTGCAAGCAAAAAAACTGCTTCTCACGCTGGAGGCTAGAACTACATCATCAGGGATGCAGGACATTGAATTTTTTTGTACCAGTGTCTGATACATCAATATAATCTGTCAGAAAAACAGGTTTACATGTTATTTTCATACTGAAAAACACGTGTAAACTTTGTGTATTTTAAAAAAGGTTTTCTTTATTTCCAAAACAATTGGAAAAGCCCATAAATGATATATTTACTGCATTGTTGAGTTGAGGAAAACTGGGCTGATATAAATATTAGCCATCAGACGGACGCAGATATATTTTTAAAATGACCAATATCTGCCAATGCCGATGATGTGACGATATTAGCCTACATCCCTAGTTTTCAACACTTGTAATTGTGACCTACCAGCCATTGTCCCAGAGGAAGAATGGCCTACAATGCAGAAGGTCTAATACTCTACGGACTACAGCCTTACTCAGGATACCGTCATCAGAAAATGCTATTAGCATGAATGTAGGAACCAGAATGCTGTCATAATTAGGTCACTATCAGAATACTGGTGCTCCATCTAACATAAAGGTTCAAAATGTGGTCAGACTGTACACATCTGCTTGAGTCAGGCCCTCCATGAATGTTCAGGGAAAATATTCTGGTACTCACATGCTAGCATCCCGTATGGATGAGGTCATAAGCTATAAGCACTTATAAGAGGACAAGAAGTCCAATTACACCTGGAGCTCATCCATGAATGATGCTGGACCGTGCTGCAGTAGGTATGCATGACCGCTCTATACATTGAAAAACACCGGTGCATACATGATGTTATCACTCATTCACTCGCTCTGATGTAGAGGCCACATGTACACCAGCCCCAGACATCCATTTCCTGTCAGTGTATGAGGCGTTTATGAATTATAAAACCATACAACCAGGGACTTGGAAGGAGGGATGAGAGAAGGAAAAAAAAAAACTTTCATTCAGTTTAATGGTGTGCTATATGTAGGTTGTTTCTCTTGCATATGAGCCAGTTTGTGTTGTTTATAAGTTTGCGTGTGTGTGTGTGTGTGTGTGTGTGTGTGTGTGTGTGTGTGCCTGCCCTGACATTGTGCTGACATTGTGTTAACTTGCTGTACAACTCCCACGGCTTTGTTTATTTGATGGCTCGGGAATATCCTCGATTTTATCTATTTATTTATTCAATTACAAGGGTGTGTGTGTGTGTGTGTGTGTGTGTGTGTGTGTGTGTGTCACTGGGTAGTAATTGTGTGCTCAGTAAATCCTCATACCTGCACCATCTGGCCCTGTAATAGCCTTCTATGCCCCCCAGAATGAGTTGGTTCTGTCTGGCTGCATCAGACACACATACACACATTTCTTCCAGAGGCAATGTGAAATCTTTTCAGTGGTAATTGAAAAAGAAAGTTTTCTTGCCTCTATGCAGAGTCATATCATCTACGGGAAATTACATTGTTTCAAGTCCTCGTGATGCATTAGAAATGTACGGAAATAATCCAACATTATCAGTTTGCTGTGTTTGATAACAGTTTCACCAAGGCTGGCCTGTAGAGTTTCAAACAGGAAATAACCTAAAGAGGGAAATTAAACCTTCGATAAGCTCCATCCGTCTTTCAGGAAACGTACAAACTTGCATGCCAGTATGTGACAGCTCACTGTCAACAGGACTGGAAACAGAGATGCTCAGAACTCCTCTCCCAAGGCTGTGAGGCGCATTTCAAGTCTCAGTGTAACAGATCGCCTATCTGAGCCGGAAGTTAGCTTCAGGTTAGTCTCAGACGCTCAGCTCAGCTAGCCTACCTGTTATGGTGCCTTTGAGTACTTTTCGTAGAAATGATGTGTAAAAAAATACAGAAACGACAGACCTGCTGTGCCTTGAGGCGCTTTGCAGCTATAATACGGTTTTGCTGTTTGTAGTCGGTGCCCACGAGGCACTATTAGCTTCATGCTTAATCTATGTGTCTGGCTCTTTCTGCATTCTGAAGTCACAAAACTTGTGACTTGTGTCTTTGTAATCTTAAAACAGGGTTTGGGAGTGCTTGAAAGACAAAATACACTTTGTGGTGAATTATTGTACCTGAAGAGGCTCAAGCTGCCACCTGTAGCTCCACCTGCTCACGTCCCCGTCTGTCCTTCAGTCTCTTCCCTTTCTCTCCCTCTTTGTCTCTGTCCCTCTCTCTCCTTCTGTATCTCTGTCTTCCTCCATTATCTGTCTTTGTCTCTGTCCCGCCCACCTGCTCTCTTTCCCCCCAACCTGCCAACCTGTCAAAGCAGAAGGCCGTCCCCATTGAGCCTGGATCTGGATGGCTGGGCCTGGATGGTTGGGTGTAAATTCACTGAAGGAGTGAGGTGCTGAACCTGCTCTACCTGTAAAGTGTCATGAGATAACTTTTGTTGGGATTTGGAGCTAGACAAATAAAACTGACTTGACTTGACTTGACTTATCGCTTGAAGTCCAACTTGAGTCTCTCACTGGTAAACTAACGGCTTCATGAGTGGGACCAGTGCTGCAGGGGAGGGATGTGTTGTGTTGAGTTGTGGGTAAACTCTTAGATCAGGCTGAAGTCTTGACGGAGCTGGTGACACATTGGACATACAACTGACGACGCAGGAAGAAGCAAGGACCGGCATCAAACGTGTGATGAATGGGACCAATTCTGACTCAAAGCCAACACACACACACACACACACACACACACACACACACACACACACACACACACACACACACACACACACAACCTACTTAATGATGGAGGCGTCTCTGTGTATGACACAATGAATATTAACATGTATGCCTACATCAGTGTGTGATTGGTCAAGCCCAATATTTTAGGCTCCTAACAAGATAACAAGATGGCTTCAAAAGAAGAGCTTCCTAACAACAATGTGTGTGTGTGTGTGTGTGTGTGTGTGTGTGTGTGTGTGTGTGTGTGTGTGTGTGTGTGTGCCGGCAACAGTGTGCAGATCCAGGAACTTGTTAGTGGTGCAGCTGACTGGCTAATAGCACCGCCAGCTGTCTTTGCTTGTGCCTGTTAGTGTTTTATTTGTACCCTCAGCTACGCAGTGATGACACCCAAACAAGGACACAACAGTGTCCCACTGCACCCTGGCAGAGGAGGGGATGCAGGGGTGAACTCTGGAGAGGACAGCCCCACCAGAGCTGAGGGGTACTGGATGTTGTTCCAGTCTCTCTCTCTCTCTCTCTCTCTCTCTCTCTCTCTCTCTCACACACACACACACACACACACTCTCTCACACACACACACACACAGCAATGTTCATCTGGTGTTTGGAAAAAAAAGACGAACAGAATCACACACACACACACACACACACACACACACACACACACACAGAGCAATGTTCATCTGGTGTTTGACAGGGATGTGGAAAAAAGACGAACAGAATCACACACAC
>NC_141337.1:14855000-14917500 GCF_037954235.1 Aulostomus chinensis | reverse complement strand
AAGGTTGTGTTGACCGAAGGACTTGTAAAAGTCTTTGAAAATACATGCTTGCTGGGGAATTGTGGGCAGATGCCATTTTTTTTCCTACTCTCCACTTTTCTGCCATTCTGATTATGATAGACATACAAAACCTCACAATCTCTATAAAATCACAAGACACATAAAACCTCTTTGCAGTGTTATTTCATTGCAGTAATGTTCTCCATGCTCACTCTGACCTGGCACATACTTACTCTCCATCTCAAAATGGGTTTAATACGTCTCAGAAAGATACGTCTTCATTATATGTAAATAATACGAATGGTGTTCCATTAAACGTGTTTCTTTGAACAAGAGATCTATGGCCATTTATTTGTCTAGTCCCTCTAAAATGTGGTTTGTAGAGGATTATTTCTGCTACGCTGACATCGTTGGTGGACTGACAAGAGAAAACAAATCTTATCCTTTCAACCTTCATGGATGAACATTGTCTTGTTTCCAATCACTTGTGCTGGAGTACAGCCTTAGAAAACATTCTCCGCACTGCCGGCATCCTCTAAACTCTTTTTTTTTCTCCTCATCTCCTCTGTCTTCTTACCAATTTTCTTCCCTCACTTCTCCTCCTCTCTTTCAGGCCAAATCCCCCTCTCCTCCTCCCCACTCTTATCGCTCTCCTCCTGTCTAAGAGCTGTCACATGGTTGAGGAGACTGAACAGAACACTACGGCCCTACTTGACAGCCTCCTGCTGTAAATGTGTGTATGTGCACAAAGTGAGTGTGTGTTGAGTGTGTGCATCAAGACAGAGATCATCGGCGGTGTGTACAACAGAGCATGTCAGTACACAAAGCGCCCCACTCCAACCACAGGACGGAGGATTCCTTTTTGTGAATACATATAATACACACATAGATAAAAAGCCTCATACATATATTAATAGTAAGCCTCAAATATTTAGTGTATGTGTGTGTGTGTGTGTGTGTGTGAGAGAGAGAGAGGGGGGGGAGACAGAGAGAGAGAGCTGGATAACACATTTTTACAACTACAGCTTAAAATCCAACTGTGATCCAGTCGAATACAACAGGATTAGCCTCAAGCCTTTACACACACAGACCATCACTTTGTTCCTCACACACTCACACACACAGCCGAAAAAACATACTCAGCATCCACACAATTAGCCTCTTTTATTTAACCTCCACTGATCCAGTCTCACCACCGCTGGAAAGACACAAACCGGGCTGGAGAAAGGCTTAACTATTTTAGGAAGTGGTGTGACAAAGACAATTATTCATTTTTGCTGAAAAGATTGAACAACTTCAACAACCAGAATGCATTGGGCTCATTGCCAACCAATGTTCCACTTCAATGTTTGCGGTAACGGTGCCATGTTGGGAACAAAAGGCTGTTTTTGAGTAATACGGAGCTTGATCTTACTGCAGCATGCATTCGAAATTTGGAAGTGAGGAGTCAGCAGCAGTCTGGATTTGAAAAATGAACAAGGAACTCAGGGTGCATAATTTCTGTCTTCAGGTATTTTTGTTCTATTATTCTATTGGTGTGTGCTTCGTACCTGCGGCATCTGCTGCATGTCTGTCTGCCTGTCTGTCTGTCCTGGGGGAAGGATCCTTCTGCTACGGCTCTACCAGTTTTTCTCTGTTAAAAAGGGTTTGTTTTTGGGAAGTTTTTCCTCACCTTGATTAAGGGTGACTGAGGGTGACAGATTGAAAAGCCCATTGGGGTTAATTTAGACTTTAAGTTTTAGGCTTTGCGAATCACGTGTGATTGAGTAAGCATGGTGACGTTAGATATTGCTTGTGCACACTACCTACATGGTAATGAATCAAAGCTGTAGGAAAATAAACATTTCCTTGCACAGAGAAATCTAGGACTTTAAGTATTTCTAAGATTGTGGACCTGCACTTTTATTCATGTTAACTGTTTACTTGCATTATGTGTTGAGCACGTGACACAGTGGTGCAGGGGTTAGCACTGTTGCCGCACAGCAAGGAGGTTCCGGGTTCACATGTTCTCCCTGTTCCTGTGTGGGTTCTCTCTGGTACTCCAGCTTCCTCCCACAGTCCAAAGACATCAAGAGAGGACGAGGCTGATTGATACTCTAAATTGACTGTAGGTGTGACTGTGAGTGTGAATGGTTGTCTGTCTCTATGTTGGTCCTGTGATGAACTGGTGACCTGTCCAGAGTGAACCCCGCCTCTTGCCTGAAGACTGCTGGGATAGGCTCCAGCCCCCCGCAACCCTTAGCTGGATAAGTGGTAGAAAATGGATGGATGGATGGATTTGCTGAGCGCTACACAGTCTTGGATAATGACACAGTGCTGATGATTCATTGGTGTCATAGCAGTGAGGGCCCATCAATGGGACTAAGGTCTGATCTTGCATCTCTCATCCACAACTACATGTATTAAGACCATTTCTCTCAGCTGACTGACTTCTTTTATTGCCATCTAAAGTTGGAAGCTATATCTTCTACCTACAGCATCCAAGTTGAGTCGCTTATATTGTTACATCATGATCAAGAGTGTCACATGCACTCTGGTTACCTGACTAAATCCTCTGCAACCGGCACCACTGGGTGCACACTTGAATGCATTTAATGTGCTCGCCCTTGATTCATGGGATTTAGCTCCCCACTCGCCACTTCACTCCAGAGACGTAACTAATCATTTGCAACATTTTCATGGGAATAAACAGTCTGGAAACCAGAGCAATCTGCTAACTCATGTTTATGCTCTCCCTCCCCCAAAGCAATCCCAATCATGCACATAACAAGTGGCAGGTTTGAAACAATGGTCCCTATTCAAGCAATTTACGGCACCAGGTGGTTGGCGTATGCAGCCATATGCGTTGAGCTGTGCGTAATGAATGCATCCATGGCTAAAAGAAGTCATTAGACACCTAGTTATTCATAGGTGTGTTTCAGGTGTGACATCACTCAAACCAATTACAGTACCTTGTGTCACTCCCTTAACGCCCAGGGTGCACCAGGACTTGGTGTGTTGCTATTTCAGTGGTTGATGGATTTCAGCTTGTGAGAAGCAAGCGCTTCTGATCTGGAGAAACAGACCTCCTCCTGCACCAGGGAAGTTGCACAAGCTCACCTTGTGTTTCATACTTGAGTAGCAGACATCCACTGGCGCCATCAGAGGTGAAGCAGGCCTGGAAGGAGGTGGAGGCCAACGTTTCCACGTTTACAGGCATCAATAGAACCACACTGCAATGGTGCACATCTGCTCATCTGATTGATGCTCCCTTTAAATATCACTTTACTTATAGCGCCACTGACCAAAGACCAGCCTTCTCTTAGTCTATGCAGCCTGTGCTGCATCACGCACCTCATTGCTCTGATTGGTGAGAGCGGCATTTCGGTCCCCATTTGATAACAGACCCTGAGAAATCAAATATGACCTGAGAGGTTTCAGACCCATTTGCAAATGTGAAATGGTCCATCGATGCCAGGTTAATAAATTAATGTATGCTTTGCTGGCTTACATTAATAAATCATCATAATACAAATCATATAGGCTGTTCTACAGGGCCTGCTGGACGACAAGTGTGTGCAGTTTGTGGAGGACAAAGAAACAGAAAAATAGGCAGTTGTTTTGAACTGAGAAAAAATATTATTTCCTCCATCAGCGTCCTCTCCCCCTTTGATCTTCTCCTTCCCCTTTCTCCTCTCCACGTGAAGGAAAAGGTCAAACCTGTCTCTGCCTAGGAGATAAATCAGTTCCCATCAGATCACAGCGTACATCTTTATTACACACGCACGCACATGCACACACACACACATTTTCTTAAGTCAATGAAATTTAGTAATGAATTTATATACACTTTATTTTCCTGGAACTATTCTTGCCCCTAAAAACATGTTTTAGCAACACAGCATTGCAGGATTGAGTCCTATACCCTGAAAATAAGTTTGCAATATAGAGAATCTGCTTCCCTCCTGAAATAAGGTCTGTGGTTCGTACTTGCTTATTGTATTTTGACATATTGCTCCCATTAGCAAGGTAGCTAAGCAAGTCTACAGAAGTCGTTGTGGACATTCAGCGTCGGCACACCAAACACAAAAGCTAAGCTAGTTTGTGATGACCCTGGAGACGCGTCTGTGGTGTACTGTGTTCAGAGCGCATTAGCTTTGTTCTTCTAATAATTGCACTTACACCTCGACAATGGTAGAAGTGGTGCTCATTGGTAGCGATTCTCTTGCTTTTTTTATTATTATTATTCAGAGTTGGTCCCTTAGCAATTCTACAAGACCCAAAGGAAAGATATGAGGAAACCAATGGTGACAGTAATTTTCAGGCTGTCCTACAAAAATACTTCATCCCCATTGTACTGACCTTCCTTTTGTTGTACATGCAGGCTCCAGTTAACAGGTGTTAGCAGGGGTTAGCGAAGAGGTTTCAGTCAGCCCCCTGACTCACACACCCACACACACGACATAACACAGAATGTGATTACAAAAGTAATTTTCTTTGAGACTCCTATAGGTTCACATAAAAAATATACATATATTGCTGTTGGTTTGAGGTCAGAGCAGAGAGAAAAGAGTTCTACTATTCCATATCTTCTCTGTCACCAGTACTTATTTCTAAATTAACTGGATTTCTCTTTGGCTCCCTTTTTTCACCTCTCTTGTGAAAATCCTTTTCTCTTTGCAGAACGAATAAAGGGCACGGGTGTGTTTTATAGTGCCAGAGACGATCACTGTGGCCGTTATTTTAAAAGCAAGAAAAGGCATGGCTGCTAGTGCGTGGGGGGGGGTAACACACTTGACTTGTCTGGTAGTGGTGCATAAATATACAACCTGCCCATAAAGAATGAACACATGAAGAAGGGTTAAAGGAGGGAGAGGAGGGGAGCTGGTGTGAGGAGATGATGTAAGCAAAGCCAGACGGAGGGAGATGTGGCCATAATTTGGTTTTGATTGAATAATGGACAGCAGTATGTTCTCCTCTCTGAGTTACAGAGCACTAGAAGAACCAGACATGGCCTGCTGCTCCCATGACATTAATGGCCCTTTGTGTGTATATATGTAAGTGAGTACTGTATATGCACACGTTGATCATGTATTTTATGGTGTGAGAGATGAGGCACAGATTGATACTCTCTCCTGATGGCACTCATTCAACCTTCAAAAACCCATTACTTCCCTCCAGTGTGCTTCGCTCGTCCTCCTCACTCTTAGTGTAATTAATCCGACTTCACTCCCACCGTTGTGTCTACCGCTTCTCTTTTCCTTTTTTGTCCTTTAGACTCAGCCTTCAGGCTGCTCTTTTTTATCTCTAGTCCACTCCCCTCTTTTTCCTTTATATTACTCATTATCTCCACCCAGATTTTGACTTGCTCCTTTAATGTCCTGGACAAGTATATTTATGTCAAGCCATGGCTTTAATCTCCAATTAGAAAAATGTTATCATTTGTTATTCACCATGCATGTATTCTGTTACAATTTGAACTATAAAAGCAGATTTTCAGAACCACCAAGGTCTTTTTGAAAACCTCGCTCTGTGTCTCACAAACCCAATCTTGAAAGCTCAACAATCATCTATTCTCACTTTTTCCACAATGAACACCTCTGAATTGTGGGTTAAATGCGATTGCTATTGCATTGTAGAAAACTTCAAGCTGAGGCTAACTATTACCATGTCATGGAAAGCTGTGCCCACTCTTTTAGCTGCTAGCCGTTATGAGCCAGTTTTCGGTAGCATTAGCTTATACTGCTGCTATCAGCAAGGTTAAGGATGTTCACACACGCGTATTGGTTTGTTTGTCCGTTAGCAAGATTATGCAAAAATCACCAGGCTAATTTTGATGAACAAAGATTGATGCATGTCCTAAAGGAGAACCCATTAAATTTGGGGGCCAATTAACGGAGCAAAAAAAACCCAAACAAACATAAAAAACAGATTTTTCATGTTAACTGTGGTGGAGGTGTACACATTATAATGAACCGTATAGTTGTTAATGCTATATTTTATGGATCCCTTAATCTTTTTAATAATGTAAATGTTAATGGGCAGTAATTAAATGCTAAATTGAGAATGTGTTCTATGATGTACTGTTTGAGGATAGAATTTTTTAAAAAAAAAGGTATTCACTGTTTTTTGTTTTTGTAGATTGATCTTTAAGTTTTGGCTCTCGTCTTTGCTGCAAGCTGTTCAGTTTAATTCACTGGAAGCAGAAAAACGAAAAACTCCAAATTATAGTACAAACAGTCATTTTAGGAGCCTGCATTCGACAATACACTTATGTTGTTTATGTTGTTGTTTTATGGAAATAAGCCTTACAACTACATTCATGTAATATTCATGTTTAGTCAACAGAGATGTAAAGTAATCTTTGTTAAGAGGATCAACCATGCAAAACAAAGAATTGTGTTGTTTGCATTGGTTTTTTGTGTGTGATACAGTTTTATGTATTCAAGGATACTTTCAGAAGGTGGACATAAACCAATTACTGACTACAAGACATCAGATAACAGTTGATTGTATAACATCTCCTCGATGTCCCATAAATAAATACTACAAGCCCAATTAACATTGCAGCATATTAAATCCATCGTATGATTCACATTGTAGTTGGATACCACTGACTAGAAAAATTTCAGTCACGATAATGTACCAGTCGTAACAGAGCAGAAAACCAGAGTTATACCATTTAAAGTATTTCAACTGACAGCTTTAAAGGGCAGTCAAGTAACTCTTGAATGAGTCTGGAACTGTTGGTTTATTCAAGACTGCTTCGCATTGAGATTTTACATTGTTTTTGTCCATGAGTATCATCCTCAGTTTTGTTCTACTTCCTAAATGGTTTAACTGTCACCTAAAGATCAATAAAATGTCACAAAATCCATCTTTGCTTGGTCCAATAACTTGGTGTGTGTATGCTATGCCTGTGTTGGTGTGTGTTTGGACTCACTCAAAAAGGTCTGCTATTACTTCTAATGGGAGCAGCTGCAAGAGGCCTGTCATTCCATTATCCTCATCAGCATCATTCTCTGTCTTACATGCACACACACACACACAACATACACATACGTGCTCACAGTAATAACTTCAAACACACAACAGCTCTATGACGGCAGCGCATACATACATGTTGCTGTTTCTGTGAGGCGTTTCTTTGCTGACATTCAATCTCTCTCTGTTCTTCAAAAAGTTTGCGTCAAAGGTTTGATCACATACAATGATTCAACACGTAGAAACACATGGAAAAAAAGACAGACTCCAACTGACAGAACCCTGAAGACATCTGTATGCATTACAGCCTCATGAAAAGCTTTGAGCAGCACGCACGACACACTTTTTCCTCCATCGAGAAAAATTCGCATTTGGTCTCTCCAACTTTATATATGTCCCATATCTGAATGTAAAGCAGTGAATCCCAACTACAAACAAGCTCTGGAATGAGAAGTGTTGATGAGCAAAAATTATTAAAACACCAATCTATCACACGATAGGATGCTAAAACCCTAACTTGCTAAGCATCTGTTTCTGAACCACAACCTTCCAGCAGAAACTCTTTCTGCACATGCCCAGTTCCTTGAGCAGAGTTCAGACCCTTGTATCTGTTCCAACGGTATATTATTTACAAGCAGACATTGACAGTGGTGGTCTACCCAGGGGAATGATCAGGAAACCCAAAACTGCCATTTTAGTTGAAAATTAAGTAGTTCAGTGATGTGATGGAGTGATGGACTCCTGTGTTTGTGGGTGGACATTGGACATTACCTCACTAGCAACTGAGATACGGCCGGAAAATACCTGGGACTAAAAGTAGAAACATTTGACCTGATAAGAATTAAATATGGCATTTCTGGTGCACATCGAGCTGTTTTATTTTTCTTTTTAGATTTTTTTTTTTTTTTTTGAGTCAATCAACATAGAATAACCAAATTTTCTCTATACTTGTTGTTGGATGAGACTTTCCCTTGTCCCTGCATGCATCTGTTTCCCTCCATCCAACCCTTCTCCCAGGACTGGATGACTTTTTCCTCTTCAGATGAGTGTGCTCTTCAGACGTGAAGCTAGGTGGGCTAGGATGAGTGTAAAATCAGCAGCTATCCATGCTGAGCAGTGAATGCCACATCCCTCCTCCCACGGCTGACATTGTTTCATCCATCTCAATGGGTTAGTATCAAACGCTTGAACAAAGGCAGACACATTTGGTGGAGGTGGAGGTCATTTTCTACTTGCTAAAAAACCTGCATGCCAAAGTTACATCACTGTTTATTTTATTTTCTAAAGTAACATTCATATTGTGCGACTCCTTTTTCTTTCCTCTGTGCTGCAGACAGCCTACCTTCGTTGACATTTTCTCTCTGTGCCATAGAACAGGAAGTAAGATTGCCTTGACATAATAACTCTCAAATGTGTTAGCGCACACATTCACAGCATCCACTCCACCTGATAGAAATCTTTCAGAAAAACACAAGATGCTTACAAGCAAACACACATACACACACACACACACACACACACACACACACACACACAGTCTTTCAAATACACACACGTACGCAGCATAGCTCACCATGTCAGTTACCAAATTAGGAAATAATATGCGAGGTTGCACAAACATCATGTTCTGCTCAGTTAGGAAAATCTCTCTCTCTCTCTCACACACACACACACACACACACACACACACACACACACACACAAACAGAGTCAGAGGCAAATACAGGACATAAGGCCTTCCAGGGAACCAGAAATATGTGGACCTTTGGAGTTTATTATACTGCAGCTTGTGAAATGTGTCTGTCTGCTATGGTGGAATGGCAACACTAATACTAATATTGTACGTCAGTATCCAAGCTTCAAGTATGATTTCACAGGACATGGAGATTATTGGAAAGCACCTCATGATTCCAGAGGACAGCGTCTCAATGTTAAATCCATTGTTGGTTGTCTGCCTCTATGTGTTGGTCCTGTGATGGACGAGATTCTCGTCCAGGGTGAACCCCGCCTCTCACCTAAAGGCTGCTGGGATAGGCTACAGCTCCAACAGTAAAAGTGTTGGATTTATATTTTTTCTTCCTATTTTAATAAAAGAATATGGTTAATAATCCATAATTAAAACATACCGTTGGAATAACTTCAATTTCTTTTCTTTTTGACAATAATAGTAACTAGGGCTGGGCGATATGGCAAAAATATATCCAATTGTTTTTTGGCAGTATGTTTTTCAATTTTGTTACGAATATTTTTGAAGTTGTAGCAAATTCAGGGCCACAGTTTTGCTTACAAACATATTGGAAGCATATTTAGTTCCTTGTTCCTTAAAATGATTTCATTTTAATTTTTGAATGATCAAATTCAGAAAGAATAACATGTAGAGGAAGTTTGCTTTGTGATCAACTGCTGTAGGTTCCATCCATCCATCTATTTTCTACCATTTATCCTGTTAAGGGTCGCAGGGGGGCTGGAGCCTATCCCAGCAGCCTTCAGGTGAGAGGTGGGGTTCACCCTGGACAGGTCACCAGTCCATCACAGGACCAACACATAGAGACAGACAACCATTCACACTCACAGTCACACCTACAGTCAATTTAGAGTATCAATCAGCCTCGTCCTCTCTTGATGTCTTTGGACTGTGGGAGGAAGCTGGAGTACCAGAGAGAACCCACACAGGAACAGGGAGAACATGGAGACTCACACAGAAAGATCCCGTGATGGAGCTGGGGCTCGAATCCAGAACCTTCTTGCTGTGAAGCGACAGTGCTGACCACTGCACCACCATGCCACCTGGTTCTGCAGTAGTGAACAAATTCTAATGTTCTTTTTTTTGGGGGCACTTCAGCTGAATGTGTGCAACAATTTAACGAGAAAGCCAATCGGTGCTGATATTCAGTTGATGTCCTGAAGACAGGAACGTCCTGACATCCAAGTTGTTGAGTCAGACATGGCAGTCAAACAGAACGGTGTGAATACTCTGAGATCCTATAACATCCTTTTGTCCACCAAGGGATTACGTTATAAACACAGACTCAATGTCAATAACTTTTCCAGCTTGTATAGGACCTCCACAACTGATGTAGTACAGATAGATGTTTATGCCAACCATAGTTAAAGACAGAAAATGCCAAGTCGGTCATCCTTAGCATAAGCAGACTGAACTCTAACTCCACCAAGATGCTTTTTTTGTCTTATAATACTATGTTGTGAAAGGGGAGGAAAGAACGCGCCGGGTGTTTGCTGTGTTTAGTTTAAGTGCATGTACCGAGGCATGTAATGGAACAGAGCAGCAAACTGAGTGATTTGGTTTACAGAAAAACGTCTTGTGTGTCTGAGCCTAGAACTGCAACAGACAGAATGTCCAAGATGCACAATGTAAACGATCTATATGTGACGGAATAGTAGACACATTCTAATTAGCTTAGAAGGGATGCAAATTTGTCAAGCGATAGCACCGTAGATATGATGTCACTTGTTCTTTTGTTTTCTGGTAGCAACTAAAACCACATGTTTTTCGTTCAAATTTGGATAGAAACATTAAATATAGTTTCTTGTTTAGTTACACACAACCTGCAACTGTACAGAAGCCAGGATTCTTCAATAAGATGGAGCATCGCATCAGTTCAGGGATGACAAGTAGATGATTCCCTTCCATCTATTGGTGATTAAGGCACCTTCTCGAAGTTTTGTTAGTCTGCCTACATTTCCAGTTACCTCTGCACGCCATCATCCATTCTCCACCCAACTCCTACTTTCCTAAATTTGTCATTGTTGCTGACTTTGTTCTGTACCCCATGTCCTTTGGTTTTCCACGTAAGTGCATGGGCTGCAAAATTAAAACTTTCAGTTAAGTTTCATTTAGGTGAAACTGACCATTAACCGATTGAGCTTTAGTCCATATGTGAATCAGCCATCTTCACCAAAGCCCAAGTAGCCAAGCAATGTACCCATGGCGCATTTTAATATTTACTTAGTTGCAAAGAGAAGAACGTGTAGTGTCGTTCCTGCATTAAGACACTGATGAATTGTGATGCATCTAAAAATATCTGCCAGTTAGCAGAATTGCATACAGGGATATTCTCACCAATCATGGTGGAGGGAGTGTAGTGTGGAAGAATCCATTCAACTTGGGGACAGATTAGCTATAACGCCACCTGGTGGCAACAGGAAATAACATGTTTTAACATTATGATTTACTCCTCCTAGTGGCTGGCCCAGATCCATCTCAAATTTGTTTAGAAAGACCTGAAGAACTTCATGATTGGTTACTGTGAAGACCGAGAGTTTTAGTTACACACTGTTACCTTGAACAACTCGGATATTTCACCAGGAAGAACAGGAGATTGCAGTAACTTGAGTCCACATGGTCAGATCTTTTCCAAACTTCACACGTTTGATGAGAGTCCCGACCTGAAGACATCTACAAGTTGAATTTAAGTCATAGTTAATTAATTAGGGACCATGAAAGTGGAAGGGGGCTCAAAGTTCTCCTGGTATACACTCTCTGAGTGCTTTCTGGTCCTATTTGATTTCAGTACCTTTCACGCCACTTATGGGCATGTTGTTAGGTTTCTTAATACAATTTAATGTGGTTTTGTCTTTAGTCACTCAGGAAACTGAAGATGATGATTTTGTTGTTCAGTTTTAAATTACTGGCTGCATCAGAGGAGGATGTTATGGATGATAGCAGTGCAATATGGGCCTCAGTTTTACAGTCCTGAGCTGACTTGACAGATGACTCTCCCATCCGACACACATAGCAAAGCATACATCCTCCCTATCTCTCACACATGCCCACGTGCACACACACACACACACACCTTGCCACTCCGTCCGACGCTCTCTGATCTGTTTGTAAGTAGAGCATCTCATCAGCCTAAACTAAAAGAGGGCCTGTCCGGCGTCCATCAGCATGTCGACACAAGGCCGCCAACCGGAACAAACCAGATCAAAGCCCGGCATGTGGGAGGTCTGTCATACACACTCATGTTAGCACTTCTCTGCCTGCAGTGTGCTATGGTACACATACACACACACTCCATAGAAAGTTCATACAGAGTGCTATTAAAGACACACACACATAAACACACAAATGCTGACTACTGCACACTCATGACAACTGTTCTCCTGCTGCACAACGCATGAACACACAAACATACAACACACACCACAGAATCATGCACTATAACGCAAACACACCATGAAAGATATGGTTGTGTTTTATGGTGAAGCAGGGAATTTTTCTCTTTGCAGGGTTAATTGCAGGTTAAACCTAAGGAACAATGTTGTTCCGGAAACTCTGATGTGTCAGCGTGTATGAAATTCCCCTAAATGGTCGCGTGTGGTTCCCCAATTATCTGTCTGCAAGCTGGAGGCACCACTGCAACTCCAGTGTTTCTACACTGGGCTGTAAGAGTTTGTTCAGGGACAGCGACAGCTGCACAGCCAGGGCGAGACCAGAAACATTCAAAAATGCTTCATACGTAAAGACGATCAAATGTGAAATGATTCAGGCAATTTTTAAGCTCTCTACCTGAGAATTGGATAATTACAGCAGCAGACAAAAGGCTGTAAGTGTGAACAAAGAATGAAAAGTATTAAAAAAAAAACAGGGAACTTCTATGTTTGACAGCTTCATTTCCCATAGGCTTCCCAGCACTCTTTATTGCTGATGCTACTCTGCACTCCTGTGTCTGATGTCTAACCTGCTCATTTATCACAAAAACAGAGAAGTAATGGTGAATGCAAAAGTGATTACACTGCTATAGGAGTTATTACACCATAATCCATAGATGCATAGAATGCAGAGGCAGACAAAAATTCTCCTCTGCACAAGGGATTGTTGCTCATTGGTAAACTAAAGCTAAGCAGATTTTGAGCACAATGATTAGCTGTGAGACTTCTGCACAGAATTTCATGTTCCTTTCTTCTCTTCTATTCTGTTGTCGCCAACTATTATATTCAATTATTCCGCACTCTGGAAAGAAGCTTTTGTGTATATTGTCCCTTGTTTAATCTAATGTGATCCAGTATAATCCCGTCAATTCCACCTTAAAAAAGATAATCATATTAAGTTTTGATTGAAACTGTCAGAGAGGTTTAAAGTTAATTATAAGTCAACAATCGAGATTATATGCGGTGTTCAGCTACATACCTCCATATACCGAAAGATGTTTCTAATATTTTGATCATCACATTTAACTACCTGATAGGGAAGAATACCAAATCAACAATACCACCCACTATAACCTCACTAATAA
Organism: Aulostomus chinensis; assembly: GCF_037954235.1. NCBI lineage: Eukaryota > Metazoa > Chordata > Actinopteri > Syngnathiformes > Aulostomidae > Aulostomus > Aulostomus chinensis. Next base: position 14,904,280 of record NC_141337.1, on the reverse strand, counting down.
TTTACTATTCTATTAAGTTTCTGATCGTGTCAACAAAAAAATATAGACAGAATATCTTTATCATTTTCTTCATTGTTTCCAACTCTACAATATCAGAACCTTCTGGAGTAGCCAGAAAATATTCGGGCCACCTCTGTTTGCTAGTCTGAATTTGCAGTCTGATTAGCAACTTGCAAAACAAGTGTTCATGGTCAGTAATGTCAGGTCACTCCATCGCTCCTCTGCTTGGGGAAACATTTGAAGCTCCTTCAAGTCATCAGATTTGAGGATGCTTATTGGCTAAATGTACTGTATGTTGCTGTGACAACTCGCCTCAGACAGAAACATGGTCCAGTGAGTGCAGTCAATCACTTCAGGAGAGAAAGACAATTTACGCTAAGCGTTTAGCTTATTTCCCCCAAACTTAATGATTTATATTCCACATGGAAAAAAAATGATCATGCATCTAAAACACACCAGAACATAAAAGAAAGGAGCTACTGCTTATTTTAAAAATGTTCATGGGTTAAAAAAAAGAATTAAATCAAAAACACTGCATCACATATGTGGCAATTGTAGTGACCTTAACCTTTGACCTTTACCCATGAAAATCCTAGTTCATTCTCGAGTCCCAATCTCCCTAGGGATGTCTGCCAAATTTGAAGAACTGTTTCTGCGATGTCGCAGTAACAAACATGCAAGGAATGGATGAAGAACTCTAAGACGTAACGCCTCTGTCCTGCAGCTTACCTCAGTATGGTGGCATAAAATCAAGCTCTATTGGGGTGTGTGTGTGTGTGTGTGTGTGTGTGTGTGGGGGGGGGGGGGGGGGGGGTTAGAGCGCCCTCTATTGACCATCTGCCATTGTGAAATACATCTGCTGTACTAAACTGTTCTCGAATGTAATTTCTGTGGCTGTTTTCAGTGTTCCTCTCAGGTCTTGACAAGTGCTCATCTCTCTCATCAGTGTAACAGTGTTTTGTTCTGTGACGTTTGGCTCCATCCTCTCCAGACAAGTATGTAACAGCACCATTATACAGCCACTTCAGCTAAAACCAGGCCGTTTAACACACCCCAGGCCTCCTGCACTTCAGCTGGGTCAGCTGCTTCTCGACGCCCTTTCATCTTGCATACAGCCAGTTTGTGTGTGTGTGTGTGTGTGTGTGTGTGTGTGTGTGTGTGTGTGTGTGTGCTGAGGAAAGTGCAGTGTAGTATCCATGTGTCTTTGAGCTCTGATAATAGAGGTCCATTAGAAAGCAGAAAGGGGGCCAGTGAGAGCTGCGTTCCTTCATTACAGCCTAATGGACATTAAATAGCAATCTGCCACACACACACACACACACGGCAGCAAATAAGAAATAATAAGGTTGCCTCTGAGACAAAATTAATGATCATCCCAGCTGTCTCAGGATGATTAATCCATTCACATTGACCTACTATCTGTGTGTGCAAGTGTGTGTGACTTTTGAGACAAACAATGCCATGTTCGATCCAGAGGAAAATAGATCATTTACAAGGAAAGTCACTAATATTGGTAGGAAGCAGTCCGGTTGCTGGTTTACAAGACTTTTACACATCTGTCTTCAAATAACCTATGCCCAAGATTTGAAACTTTCAATGTGCATCAAACCGTGATGACTTACATAATTCTTGGACAATTTACTGCAGAAAAGAAACAAATTCAGAAATGTGATGTATTCGGTCAAGCAACCAAACAAACAGATGCGATGTCTTGTCTTCTTCTACTCAGCGGGTCTCACGGTGGGTTCATTGTCAGTTCAATTTGGTGTGGGTTACATCCTCCAAGGGATGTGAAGTCACCCAAAAAATCTGATGTGAGTAGCAATTCACAGTCAAGAAGGATGGTTAAACTCACTCTCTCTCTCTCTCTCTGTTTCTCCCTCCCTCTCTTTCTGCCCTTTATCCTTTTCTCTGTTTTATGTCGTCAGCCAGATCATCGACTATTTCAAGAGACAGAACTCAGCCTCACTTTTTCACGCCTCCAAACACTCCTCTTTTATAGAATAATGTGTTGATGTTTTTTTGCCGCTGACAGAACGTTTCCAATACCCTATCTGTCACCATAAGACACCAAAGCACATCACCATTGACACCCCTACCGTCTCATCCTGTATCACACATTCTATAAAATACTTCTAAATATTATTGACTCAGCACTCAAACATGGACAACTAGACACACACACACACACACACACACACACACACACACACACACACACAGGATAGACACCCACCTTCCCCAATGCTACAATGTGCAGCAGTGCTATTCTGTTGCCTAGTAACCAGGTAGAGTTTCTAGTAACAGCCTCTTCGCCGAGATAATCCCACTGTCCTAGACTTCTCCCTCTTCCTCTCTCACCCACTCTTATTTCTTTCACACACACAAAAACACACATGCACGCACACACTTGTACGCACCCACACACACACACTCATTAGAGCTGTTTGAAGTTCATGGAATTGTACACTTTAGCTAACACTTTTCCTCACCATCAACCTTTAATCGCCAGTCTATTGTAAAACTAGGATGTCTTCTCCTTATCGCTGCACTTAACATTGCACACGCACTCTCTCTGCATGCACACTCCTGTGCATATAGGCCCATTTTGTAGACAAAGCGGAGACACGTGCTGAAGAGAGCAGAAAGAAGCGGAGAAGCTGCAGTTTTCAGGTCTCAGGAGATGCCGTTATCCATTATACACCACTGCTGTAAAAGCATGTCTTACAAACACACACAAAAACGCACACTCATGAAGATGTGAGGCCAAGCAGGAAACAGCACAAACAGTGCAATTTAAAATCGCAAAACTGGAGACAAAAAGTGCCTGAAACGTCATATCTGATCAGATATTTCATCATTTCTTTTCTTACTTCTGCTATCTATCACAGTATGACTTGATAAACATTTCTTTGCTTTAATGAGGCACTGAAATGGAAGGCTGAGACAGGAGTTACTGTGTTTTGTTCCCAAAGTTCCCTCCATACTGTCAAACACTGCAGTGATATGATCTCTATCTCTTTCTCACTCGCACACACACACTCTATGCTGTGCTGTCCGCATTGCCATGACAACCAAGTGCTAGATGCTGATGGGTTTCCCAGATCTTTTATTTATTCCTCCATCTCTGCATTACTCTTTCATATAACACACACACACACACACACACACACACACACACACACACACACACACACACACACACACGCATCCGTGTATCCACTCCCACACAAGCCCCCATTTAGGAGCTGGTTTGATCATCAGAGTTGGTACAGCAGAAGGAATCTATAAAAGTGTCCTTCTGCAAACAGAAAAAAGGAATGTGTGCCTGTGTTTATGCAGATTGGTGTGAGCAATTCTTATTGCCTGCGGAACACTGTTGTGTGAAATGAAAAGCTGTCCATACAAAGTAGGCCATTGCAAGTAGACGGCCTGCCTCTCTCTCTTTCAGTGTGTGTGTGTGTGTGTGTGCGTGTGCGCGCACACGTGTGTGTTTCTGTCATTCCAACCATCTTTCAGACAGTAATGTGATCAGCAGCAAGGCGAGGGCTGCTGCGTTATTCATGTGGAGCTCGACTGTGGGGAAACAGCTCAGAACATCAGGAACACACACACACACACACACAAGCTCATTAAGAACAGCAGTGCAACGACTAAACAGCAAACGCAACAAGCCAATATGACCTAAAAACATAACTGAATACTAAGCACCCCATTAAACACCAAGATGGGACATCTGAGTCTTTAAAAAAAACACACACAGAGGAGCCTCCTATGAGGGTCTGCTGAGGATCCCAACCACGGCACGATTCAAGGTCCCTGGGGAGCCTTGAGCTGACCTTTTGCTGGCAGATCCTCCTCCAGAAAAAAAGAAACATATTATCGCCTTTTCGGGTTACTCCTTGCACATTACTTGGTGTGTATAATGCTACTTTTTATGTGATGTCCGAGAAGTACGGTGGTCCCTCAGAATCTGTTGTAGTTCAGCTTTTCAATTACACCTGCTGACACCCTTTTTTCACCTCATATTTTATAACCATCTGCCTGGATAAATCCACCGTTATTGAACTCAATTCCCCCCCAGCCCAACCCAGTGACCGCCAGGACAACACACACCACCAACTACCTCAAGCTTATAAATCAACACAGACTGCAAGTCAGTCCATATCAGATTGTGAGACAATGAGAACCACCCTGACAATTTATTTCAGCGAGTGGTTTCATCATCAAAAAAGAACCCATAGTTCTTCTAGCTGCTCTGGGGAACCTTTTGACTGTGAGTGCGTGCAGGCAAATCCATATTTTATACTGCAGTATACTGGGAAAAAAACATGCATGACTGATCAGAAATGAAAAAAAAATTCTAAAATAGAAAAAAAAAAAAAAAAGGGAATGCTTCGGTGCATTAGCAGTCGCACCGCAGCCCAGAGCAGATGCAGAAATGAGAAGAAACAAAGCGAGGACCCATTATTCAGCTGCAGCTTTTTGGGAGACAGTGGGATGGAGGTGGGGGATGGAGGGATGAGAGAGAGAGAGAGAGAGAGAGAGAGAGAGAGAGAGAGAGAGAGAGAGAGAGAGAGAGAGAAGCCCCTGCATCCTTACTGCAGCAACTGTCAAGTAACAGAGAAACAGTAAGTGAGAGTAGAGAAGAACGTGGTCATCGCTCGCACTTGTCCAATGTTCAGACAGGAGCAGCGTGTTAGTACACACAGTGTGCAGGATAGATTGTCTGTAAATTATTTACAATTCGGTCCTTTTAACTTCTCCCTGTGTTCTTGCAACTTCCATCACCTCTCCATCTCCTCCATCCTTGTCTCCAACAACTCCTTCTATTTTCTATCATTTACAACCTTTTTTTTCTCCATCTAGTCTCCTAAAGTCTTAGCCTATGTGCTCCTTCCCACCCCCGAGTTAGCTTTGCCTGACACCTACCCACCACATGATGCTCTCTCCCTCAAGATGCATCACATTCTCCGAGTGGATTTCCTTCGTTTGATCTGTGAAAACACCGAATACACTGCTCGACCTGTCATCAACACAAGACGTAGCCATGGCAACAAGAAATCCCTCCCCCAGTAGCAAAAAGCCAATCAGTGAGGAAGTGTGCTTCTATATCTACAAGAATGAAAATATATATTCCATGTGAGGATTTGGACAATGCATTTATCTGACAGCTCTTGCCTGTCTATTCAAAATTCACTTTAGGGTCAACTGCTAGATAAATGTAAGCGTGGCATGGTCTACCCTGTTTTCTTTCCATCCTTTCTATCCCTCAATACAGAAAATGGGCTTGGCCAGAGGTCTGTTAACAACTCTCCCCAGCCCCACCACCCAGAAAGCAATGACACACAGCGTCTTGCATAAGGAATTTCAAAATTGGGAGAAAATGAAAACCAATGACATTCTTATACATAAAAGCTTATTGCTTTTAGACAGCAGAGGGATGTCCAAGAACTCAGTAGTGGAGTCTTTAACAGATTAACCCCCTGACCCTGAAAAGCAGCAGCTTCCTTCTCACTGACCTTTCAGACCAACAACCTGGCTGTGTAGAACAAGTTGAAGTGACACAAAGCATCCCTCTCCTCCTTAATTGGACGTGTTATCTGGACAAAAGCCAAATGAAGGTACAGTAATCTGCTCATAATCACGACTGCGTCGATAATTTCACTGGCTATCCTTGTCAAGGCAACAAACACACCGAAATTGAGAGACACACACTCCTTTTGTCTGGAGTGGAGTCAGCACCCAGGGCAGGAGAGGGTCACCGCCTTAACACAGTGTGTAAGTGAACACACACAAACTTACCACCGAATCTATATACACACACACACACACACACACACACACAGGCTGCATTTACACACATGAATGTCATCACCATTAGTTCCAGATCATTTTGTGAAGCAGCCTGTAAACAGCGAGCCTGGGGATAAACAGCGATCCTACTGTACTGGAAGTAATCCCACAGCACACACACTTTAACACTGTGTGTGTGTGTGTGTGTGTGTGTGTTAGTGATTGTGCACAATTATATACACCTTGAGGGCTGTCACAGGATCTATACAGTTTTTTGGCATCAGTTAGCATGTTATCAAAGAAAACTGTGACGCAACACTTGCTAATGTTATATGAAGTTGACAGAACAGAAGCTCACTGTCGAGAAGAACAGACTGGACAGTCAAATGAATATATTTTAATCCAAACTTAATTTTCTAAGAGAAAGCTGAAATTGTCCGAAGTCTTCTGAGCTACAGCAAATTAACTGGTGTTCAACTTCCATCCAGCCTCCTGATTTCTGTTATCACTTTTACTTTGCTTTAATGCAGACAAATTCGTCAAAAAGAATACATCATTATCTAACTCACAGCCACTGAGTCAAGTGAATGACAACAAACCCTCCACGTATTCAGCTATACTGACACTGAAAATGATCAATCATATGGACAATATCTACAAAACTTGCTTGACTTGCTATCCAAGTGGCTATGCGCAAAGTCAGCAGATGAAACTGATGACTTCGGTTAAGCACCACAACATAAACACGAGGAAGGTGCAACCCCTCTGAGAAGAAACTGCAGTATAAATGACTTTTGATAGCCGTTGTGGTGAAATAATCCAAATAGGGAGGGATGCAGTTTGTAGTGACAATTTTAATTCCCCAAATTCACAGGAAGCTGTGTTTTTTATGGCTCTGCATCAGCTACGGTTACAGCTTGAGGAATTATATTTTTGGATTCTCTGTCTGTCTCGTTCTTTTTAGCTCAATATCTGAGGAACTCCTTACGGGACCTCAAATTTGGCATGCTGGAAGTTTGACTGGAACTCGAGGATGAACTTGACCTTGATGGTCAAAGGTCAAGATCACGGTCACCTCAGGTAAAAGCCATATCTCTGTAATGCCTTAAAAGAATCTCTTGACACCAATGTCAACTGGGACTTGAGAAGAAAACATTTTGGCTGTAAAAGGTCAAGGTCACCTTGGCACCTTATATGAACATGATATCTCAGGAATGCCACGAGGAATTTTTTCAAATGCTTCTTCCCCTAGTATGATGACCTGAAAAGATGTTGGTCAAGGTCACTGTGAGGGGCACAACTAGCAGAGGCTTACAACTGCAACGCTGCTTTTCTGGTTTCATTTTGTAGCCAGAAAGCTGATTTATGTTTGGCTGCTGTGTGTCTTGTAACACTGCACCAACCGTTGTGACCCTGTAGACTATAACGGCTTTAATAGTCGTGTGTTCTTCATGTTATTCAAGCGCCAAGAGCAAATTCTACAGAGATCCTGTGAATGCTTTGTTACCCTGTGATAGATAGATATAAGTGTGAGGTTTTTATTTTAAGAATTAACTTCTTTTCTCAGAACTGCATATGGCTTTTTGCAACATTAATGTGCATTATCTATTCTAGATTCCACCCCCCCCCCCCCCCGAAGGCACAGAGGCTTTGTTTCTCTTCAACTGATGCAAGTCTATGATGCTGCCAAGACAAAAAAAAAAAGTATAGAACCATCACAGAAATCCCACAACACACACAAACACATGAGAGAACTCCAGGGTCTGCCAGGATTTGATACGTCGGAGACAGGATCCCTCTATATCTCCGCAGCAATACACCTCGTGACCCCCAATCTGCTGCTATCATGAGCACAGGCCAAATATAATGAGTCACTAAACACACACACACACACACACACACACACACACACACACACACACACAGCTCAATATAAATACAGAGAAGGAGTACTGAGAGAGGCAGCGAGGAGGGGGTGGATGCACACAAACACCTCAGGAAGCCAGTCTGAGAGGCACTGGGAGAAGGACGACCTGCTGACTTCAAGGCCAACTCTCTTACCCTCACACTGCCAAGATGGAGTCATTGAGACACACATAGACACAAACACGCATACATATACACAGACACACACACACACACACACACAGAAAGTCCAGAACAGTTGAGGTAACTAATGTGGGACTACAGGAGACAGAAGACAGCTGATTAGTGGTGAGTTTATGGTAGCACAATAAAACATTGAGCTCTCCAAGGATTCTGAAGTTGACACAGCTCAAGCAAGAGTTTTAAACTGACAAATCACCGATCTTACTGTCAAATACCAAGAAAAAGCCCTGGTCTTCATATTTATCCACTGTCAATCACAACTTCCCCAACTTAAATTGTGACTCAATTCATTTAAAATCCTTTTCCAGACAGCAAATGCATCAGAAACTTTAACAATCAAACACAGTAGTTTGCCTTGTGTCGTCACTGTATAAGCTACATTTGTATTCATTTATGAAGGAAGTGCGAGGCTGCCTGACGTGTTTAGAGTACAGGATGACAAATGGAGACAGAAAGCATGATGAATCCTCTCATCTGTAATGGATTAACCTTGTCTGGCCTCCGAATCAGATCCAATCAGCCTGATTCATCTTGTTATTCTATCACACCATATAACTAAATATTCAGTCTTGTGACAGGAAGCATTTGCAGGGAATTTACTGATGATGACGCTGCTAACTACTGGACTGAAGCCTTCCTGTGATATTCTGTAGGGATTTGCGGGGTGGGGGGGGGTTGTACTATTTAATCATCTGTAGAATACTAAAACTTTCAATGAGCTATGAGATGATTCAAGACATTTTAAACTTGATAATTCAGCTCTCATTTTTGTCCATGTTATGTTATTGATACTTTGTAGTACAGGAAACACTTGCTAGTTTGATTAATAATTTCTCAGTCAAATGCCAAAAAGCACCAAGGTGATGTTCAAAAACCTCAGGGACAAACAATAACTACAATGTGGCTTTACAAAAAGTTATTCATTAGAAGCTGGCAAAAAGAGCTTCTAAGAAACTTAACCAACCAACCATTTTAGACTTTCTTGAGTAAAACTGAAGATGCTTTCAAATAGTTAAAGATTTGTTGCCAACAAAAGTCATTAAAAGCCTTAGATCAAAAAAGTTGGATGGTTCCTCTCTCTCGGCGAATCGCAAAAATGAGAATCAAAAACTTAGATGTCGTGCGCAGGCCAGAGAGTCGATGCCCAGTGATGGAGGGCGTCATAAACATGATGAATGAGAAATGCTGCTTTGCTGAAATGCTGCTCTGTTAATTGTGACCTGTTTTTATTGTCAAGTGTGATTAGTGGCTTTATAGAGCTGAGTTGTGTTGAATCTAGATATTAATTTGCATAACTCCGCTAACAACTGTGTCACCGCTCATTTGTTCGATTACCAGCTTGAAATCGTGAAAAAAGGTGCGATTGTAAGAGGAATTTTCTTCCCTGTAATGTAGTCGATCTCCTTATCTCTCAACCTGCCTTAGAATTTAACCGATGTCTGTTTACAGGTTGAGTGATATAGCGCATAGCATTTCAAGTTGTGAATAATATTTACATAGACCACTGTGGACCACCAACTCTTCACTGCTTACACAGCGGTCTTGCAAAACATACAAACACTTGAAGACAATGAGGAATGAAACAAGCTGAGCTGCCTGCTGAGATCAGCCTTTATGATGTAACCTGGTTCCAGCCTAAAACAAGAAGTTCTAATGCAAGATCGAGCGTGCAACAGCGCGTCTCATTAATAAGCCAGGGTATCTTGGTACAAACAGTCCTCGCTGTCACTAAACAACAACACGGCTTAGATCATCAGCTGCAGATCAGAGACGTAGTCAGGACAGAGGCGGAGTTCATAGAAGTACACTTGAGTACCTCAGGAGCTACTGCAGTATTGCAGTTCTGTGCAGAGACACAGATGGAACATGGCAAAACTGCAGGCTGCCATGAGAGGCTCAACGCATGCAGCACTTCTACTGCTGTTACTGTGGTAATTTCCTGCTCTTGAAACTTGTTCTGCCCAGTGCCGCACAAATAGTGCACAAGTGGGAGATGACGTGCAGACAGGTGGGAGGTTCACTCAAATGAAGCAGAACAAGGACAGTTGTTCCTATTTTGGTTGGAATTCAGTCCTAGATGTTGTGTAAAAACACCTCATATCCATGTCTGTTTCCCCGCATGAAGGCATTTCCGTAGGATAAGGCTGGTAATAAAACTCAACCAGTCTCAGGTCCTGTTTTAGGACAAGTGTGTCTGTCTGTCTCTTTTTGTTTTTAATGCAGTACCTAAGGAACACCCTGGGGGATTTCCTCAAATTTGGCACAAACATCAAATGGGATTCAAGGATTAACTGCAAATATTTTGGTGGTCAAGGTCAAAGTCAAGGTCACTTAACATTCCTGATAGCTCAAGGTCACCTTGAGGGAGTGTCTTAAAATTTGGCACAAATATTCACTGCTCCTCTTTGAAGGAATTTAAAAGCTTTTGGTGGTCAGGGGTCAAGTTCACTCTATGGAAGCACACTAGGATTTGTTAGTTACATATATCATTAAGAGGCACTTCCTGTTGTCTTACTCTTCTTCTTTCAGATCCACCTCCAGTCCTCATGTGTGTCCCACTCCTGTGATGGTCTCCCTGCCCTAAAGTGATTCACCTGGGTTTCACTTTTCACCTGTGTCCCTTCCCCTATTCTGCATTCTCTCTGCTCTGGTTCATCTTAAGAGAAACCCTTCCAGGTCTTTCTTTAGCTTCTTTATTTGACTTCGCCCTCGGCTTAGCCCTTCTCGCTCCGTCTGCCTCCTTGTCTGTTTCACTGCGTACAGACCTGTGTGCTTCAGAAAAGGTTTTTTTAACCTGATTCTGACTGTGACTCATGCATTTGAGTCCTTGCCTTGTGTGTAAGGTCCTTACATGTTAAAATTATTCCAAATAAAAATACACACCCTCTGCATATATTTCACCTCATTCACCCTCTCTGTGTGGAGCTTGTACGTGAATGCCCTTATCAGATTTTGCACCAAAATAGCAGCCGAGCACAGAGATGAGTAAACATTCTGTGTGTTTAGGACTGACCATGCTGCTCTTGCGTGGTTAAAACCTATGTATTGAACTGGATGATGGAAGTTTGTAGGCTTTACTTCCCTCCTGTCCCCCCTTTTAGTTGATGTATTTTTATTTCGTAAGAAATCCTTGAGTTGCCCATTACAGTTCTTTAATTTGCATGAGATTATATGATGTTAGAACTGGGTTTTAAACTTTAAACTAAAAATATCTGCATGTACCTTCAGTTCTTCTGAGGTAGTAACACCAGTGTAATTAGAACTAGACTTCCCAGAGACTTATAGCTGTATTTCATTCGAAACAAAATGGGATTTTGGATGATTTCCAAATGGTTGCAGTGGTCTGCCAATGCAATCACGCCCCCCCCCCCCCCCAAATTATTTTCAAACCAATTTCAGATTCAACTGCTCATGCCGTCGAGGCCGTCTCCCTGACTAATGTAATATCTTAATTTCACTAAGTACCCCTGTTCTGTAAATGAGAACAATAAGAGTTGTTTTTATGGCGGGGTTATTTGGCACCAAAGGGGAGAAGTATCGTAGGAAACTGGGATATTATACACCCTCGCCACCTCTAGTTCATTGTTTTTCTGTGCGTAACCAGGTTACAGAGGCGTGCTATTGGGCAGCATTCTATGGCTCTCTCTCTTTTTTTGCGTGCCGCTGTTTTCAAAGTAATACTTGCTATGTGAAACAACGAACCGTGAGTTAGCTAGCTAGTGGCACACAACACACTGAGCCTGCAAAATTTTGAGAAAATATTGGACTGTACAATGATATATCTGCTGTGTTATAAGTTGAAATGCTATATAGTAAATATATAAAGAAAACTGTTTACCTTCCAACATTATTTTATAACAGCATGATTGCTCCATCCTTGATTTAGCGCCACCCATGGCGATTATCATTGGCTTTAAGACATACAAACCAGTCAGAGCCTTTATTTGTACCAAAGCAGAGTCAGACATTTCTCCTCCACTGGCACAGCACAATGGAAGGACGTTTGGCTTTGTGAGACTTTTATTTGTAAAGCTAAGGTGTATTATGTATTCAGGAGTTGCTTCCTGGCTTCGTCTGAGCACCGAAGCAGCTGTCTTACACCTGAGCATGATTTACAAACTGGAGAGCATGAATTCATTTATTTTCAGCTCCCAAGGCTTCAGAGTATTCCAAACCACCAACAAATGTAGCCTCAGATCTGCTTAACTGACCTCAACATCCTGACTCAGTTGCGGTATACAGACTCCTAACAGAGGCTTGTACCCTTCACCTGCTCACCTGTCCAGCAAAGTCCAAGCATCCAAATACAACTCAAAACAATATTTAAAAATGCAACACAACCTACTAAAAAATACACAAAAACACACAATGCAGCAACAGATGATGCATTAGTGTTAAAAAAAATTCATGAGACTATCTATGAGAATAACTATTTAATCTGTCACTGCAGATTATTGCAGGTGAATACAAATGTACTTAGCAAATCGGTATGACTCAGGTCCTGATTTTCTTCTTACGCCACCCACTTAACTGCATCAGAACTGAAAATATAACGCAGTGATTCCCCCCTTCAAGATCTTTTCATCGTGCTTGGATTTGGATGCACATGATGTTCTTTTCTGTCACTATTCCAGTGCGTTAAAACATCCCACAGATGAAAATTATGCAGGCAGGATGTTCATTTGAGGGTTAATAATAGATACTAAAACAGACTTTGAGCAGCTATGAACTAATTTGGAACATTTGACTTCACAACATTATGTCAAAATGAAGGATTTTTTACTATAAAATGGCTGCCTGTTACTATATGAGGACTGTCTGATGCAGGTTGTACAGCTTCAAAGAGGATGGGGAACTTTAACAGTTCAAATGCAGAAAGTCATCAATATCAAACATCTCAAAAGAAGCAAGGAAACAATGCCACAACAGTGCTGTGGAGTGATGTTTGCAGAGGTGACCAGAAATGATGCAATGACATGAAAGCCAGCCTGTGTTTGGAATCCCGAATGGCTCCACTTCACTATACATGAACTGTGTTCGGCCGTGCATACTTGGGGAACATGTCCAATGGCCGGAGGCTGACAAAGAAAAGGTAGCCTAAGACGACAAATGTGTACAAAAATAGCTAAATGTGTTTTATCATGTGTGGAATTGTACTTTTAACAGCCTACAACCCAATTCTGAAAGAGCTCAGATGGAAGAGAAACCAAGAGGGCAACCAACCCCCTGGAACCTGCATCTTACACTGTTCTATCAGCCGTGTTGCAACACCCAGAAAAAATATCAAACAACAAAGTCAAACATAGTAAAAGCAACATTTTCCTCAGTTCAGCCAGGCAACTCATTCCTACACGTAACACTTGGGGGAATTAGGTGAGCTATCAAGAGTGGTGGCATCCTGGCTGTGTGTTTTGGACGTGTTTGGTCTTACCAGTTTTCAGACACATTCCCAGTATGTGAAAGGATATGGGTTACAGACAATGCGAAGACACCAGTTGCGAGGCCTCGTTGTTTGCTTCAGGCAGAAGAAGGCCACCGGGGACAGCGCCGGGTACGGCTGCTGCTCCTCCTCCTCAGAGACACAGTCTGGGTCACGGATAGGAGCCCTGATACGAACTCCCAACACTGGTCCAACTTCCAGCTCAGGTTCCTGCATTTCATGCTCGCAAACTTCAGGACTCCATTCAGTTTCTCCTCTACCACTCCTGCTACTCCTCCTCCTCCTCCTTCTCCTTCTCTCTGTGTCCTCCTCTTCATCATCATCATCATCACTGAGTCCTCCAGGGTCAACATCACAGCCTGGGTTGTCATTCTGGTAGGATGTCGGTATAGCGAGCCTCACCTCCTCCAGCACCTCCTCCTGTTCCTGCCCCTCCGGGCACTCTGCGTACTGAAAGTGCGCTCTCCCCTCGCCATCAGTCATGATAGAGCATCAGGCAGAGCCACTCTGAGGGGAGGTAAGAAGGAGAAGGGTTAGGAGGCGGCGGGTTTGAGGACAGGAAGAAAATGTGTGGAAACAGCGACTAAGAAAAAGACGACAAATCATACGACGAGACAAAGTTTTCAAACAACGTAGATGAACATTTTGAGAATTCAAAGTGAGGCTTTGTAGCAGCAGAGTGAGCATTCAAGTAACGAAGCTCTTTATCTGGTTTTATTGCTTCTTTTGTCTCCACTCAGTGACGAACCATCCTATCATAAAAATAAAGATGCAAGATAATAACTGCTTGGTATCAGCTGATATTGGTCTTTGTTTTAAAATACTGGTATCAGTCAAATTTTTTTTCTTAAGGCTCTACTTTGTTCACCCTAAAAAACAAGAAATGAAAGCTAAAGACATCGCTGAAGGAAATTCAGACATCTTCCTTTTTCAAATCACGATGTTTAGCAGTTTTTCAGTGTGCACAAATTGCAAATATAAAAAACTTGTTTTCAAACAGAGAATCGATAAATTCTATAAATTACACTAAAAAAAGTCAGATATGCGTCCATAAAAATGACGACACAATATAATATGTACCATTACTTAATGTGATTGGATTCATCATTTGGTTTTAATTACCTCAGACACCATATTATTTGGAGTATTCCTGATTAAATGGAATTTTTAAAAACATATTCAATTTGTGGTAAATAACAATTCTACAGAATGCCACAAAATTACAATAGGACATGGAGGATCTCTCTCTCTCTCTCTCTCTCTCTGTCTCCTCCTGTTGCTATGTGATTGAACAGATGGACTGCTCTGTCTCTGGTCTACTAGAGGTTTTTTAGCCCACACCACGCAATGGTGGGCAGGGAATGCGCAAAGACAGAGAGAGAGAGAGAGAGAGAGAGAGAGAGAGAGAGAGAGAGAGAGAGAGAGAGAGAGAGAGAGAGACAGAGAGAAAACAATGACACATTAATCCTGATTATTATAACAAGTACAATAACATAACTATCATCGCGAGCAACACGTTCGTCACATCGGTGAATAATCCAGACTTTTCTCTTTTTAACGGGCTTTGTTGTCTGGCGTTATGTGAGAAAAGCGCATCTGAGGCTCTTCTTTTGCGCTCCTGAGAGGATCGTGTGACAAAGAGAGGAGAGATTAAACACGTTCGCACCGGAGTTGAAAAGAACTTTAAAGATAAATTTCAAGAAATAACAAAACCTCGCGTGGGTAAGGAGCGCCCATCACCTGCGCTTTTCTTTCTTCATCAGAAGTAGACGCGTGGACTCAGCGGCAAATAAACTTACAGTCGGTTAAAAACACATAAAAAATAACTTAATTCTTTTAAAAATATACCTTATGGAGATGGAATCGGAAGTTCCCATAAGCATGATCCGCGACTTTCCTTGTGTCTAACGCACCCAGCCTTTCCCAGCAACCCGGAGCTCCCCTTTCCTCTTCCTTCCTTCGCTCCTCTCTGTCCAAGGAAATATCCGCACTTCTTTAGCTTCCTAAAGATGAAAGATAATCCGAGACACGTTTAAGGGGGAAAAAAAACACAGGAAGGAATCAGAGAATCACTTGAAGCGGTCTTGAACTGCGCTTTGAACGGGAACATCCATCTAAATCCATTCATGTGTCCATCCTCGCTGAGGTGTTGGTTGGTTGGCTGGTTACGCAGCGTGGAGCGGAGATGCGCGCAGGCGGGTCGGACTGTGTGGGCTGCTAGGATGAAGCTCCGTGGATGATCTGACACGGAGAAACTTGGCCTAGGACCTGGGAGCCCTGACACGTGATGTGACGCCCGACTGTGGAGACGGGAGCGCAGAGTCGGGGACACACACACACACACACAAAGAAAAAAATGCACGAGGAGTCCGGCTGGGCGCGCCGGCTTCACGCATCACCACGCAGTCAGCAGCACAAAATGGTCAAGGAATCACAAATATTACAGTGAGTGTAAGCCGGCAGCACACCCATGCCATATTATCACTGCATACAAAGAGCTGTAGTAAACACTTCTGTCTGTATCAGCCAGAATAATATTCTACTATTTTTCTAATTAAAAGTTGAACAGTACTGGTGGATATCTGTGTTTTCAAAATGGAATCAGGCCCATGTTTTCCAGAGACGACGGCTAACACCTGCTGGGCTCTTACACTATGGGTGGTAATCTTGATATTGGGAGTTACAACAGAAAGGAATGGCTTAAAGCTGAGCTGCAAGGTGATTTTGGCACCTTACCTTTTAGGGTAAATACACCTATTTCCCATTTTTAGAGCCAGACATGGAGCTGGAGACGGCTCTCTAGACCCCACCTGGCCGCCTATTGCTAGTTAGCTTACCTGCTATGAAGCATAGCAGCGTGGAAGTCGAAACAACCGTCATTAAACTCATCAAATACACTTTTCTCCAGAAGGCAGCATTAATAAAACAAGAGTTGTGTTCAACATTCACTATGACAAAACTTTTGAAATTAACACAATTTTGTTGTTTTCGAGTCAAATAGTTGCCCGGAACTACTTTTCAGAATGGGCGTATTGATTCGACCCGACGCCGCAAAAAGCCCCGTTTTAGCTTCAGTCAACAAAACAAAACATTTGTTGATGACGAGAGAAACTAGTGCCCTTCTGGAGAAAAGTGAATTTGATGACCATTGCGGCCATTTTCTCTCCAGCCACTGTGGTTGGATTGCATTGTAGTTAACCACAGTCATCAGCACCCATCAAATGGGGTTCTGAAGCATAATACTCTGAGATGAGCGTAGAGTATAGATAAGATGGTCTGGCTCTTATAATGCTACACAATAAGTGTATTCCACAATAAAATTGCGAGTTCTTTGAACTGTCCATTAAATGGCCATTATCATTCTGTTCAGCAGAGGGCTTTATGTGGGGCAAACTCATTTGGCCAAAAGGAGTATATCATTTACTCGCAAACCATCACACTAATTCAAGAAGTATATCACCTCCAGATCCAGCACCATCCCTTCTACATCCTGCCTGGACCCAGTTTGCAGATCTTTTCTTGGTACCTCTAGAGCACATCCAGTCCAGCATTCATGTGTGAGCTACAGGAAATCACCTGCAGTGGCTAATCAGAAGAGGGGACTACTCAAAATATTGTGTTCATCCTAACAATCTCAGTGTGGTTTTCTGCTTATGTTACAGTCCGTATATTAAATAAAAGCTTGAGTCATGGAGAAGGGTCGGTTTGTTTACATATCTACTCATCATCAACATAACCTTGTCCTATATTTTGCTGAGCGTTTTTGTCCTGCTTCATTATTCAATCAGGAAACTGCTGCTTCTGTGATGCATCAACATCTTTATAGGCCTTTTGATTTGACAATCAATTCAAAGTCCCATGCTGCCAGAAGAATCGATCCCAAATACATACACTATATTTAATGAAGAGTCTGTGTGTGTGTGTGTGTGTGTGTGTGTGTGTGTGTGTGTGTGTGTGTGTGTGTGTAACAAGGGAAGGATCAGAGGTAGAAAGAGTAAAGAGAGAGATCCCAGACTGAAAGAGACAGGGTGCTGGACAAAGTTCATGCTGGCATGGTTTAGTACTCTGCATTTACCTCCCAAGAGTCAGAGCTGAATTATCTGTAAGAGTTCGCCAGACATAATTGATGTCAGTATAGGCAGAAAGAAGTAGACAACGAAATGCACGTGTGTTACACACCTCTATCCAGTTTCCTTAAAATCAGCTTGGTACTGTGGTTAAAATAAAACCAGTAAAAGACGGCAGCATTGATCAGTGTCCTCCACACTATCCGAGATTTTTTTTTTCTTCTATTACAATTCTGCGACATTGTGCAAAGTCAGAAATGGGATGTAAATAAGCACAAACACAGTTTAAATGCAAAAGAGAGAAGTAAGAAGAGCACTGCTGATGTCACTCGAACATCGGCGCTCATGGAAGGACATGATTATTAAAAAAAAACATCTTGGTGACCATCTTTGGTCCTTTTGGGTTTTAAAATTTTTGATTTACTTGACAATTTATTTTTCTTGCAACTTCTTACATGTAATCCCTACATTTTAAAACAAATATCTATCATTTTCTACTATTTATATTTTGAAAATAATCCTAGTTTTAAAACATTCATAAAAGACCTGACAGGAGAAATTATGTTGTGTCTGGAGAGGATGAGGAGGAACTGTGGATGAACGTGAGCCACTGATCACTGCAGGCGGAGCAGAAAAACAACCCCACATGTTATTCTACATATTTAGGAGCCTCTTGACGTTTACTTTAGTAAATATGTGACTTCCCCTTTGTACTTCAACTGTGCTTCTACTTGAGTGATGAATGTGTGTACTTTAGCCAACTCTGTGACAAATAGCTCAGCTGCAGTATATTCAGGGTGGGAAGGAACATTGGATTATTTTGTGTCTGTGCTCAGTCCATAGACGAGCCAACTGTACCAGCAGGACAATCACCACAACTACCAAGAGTGATCGCTGCATGCACAGGCGGATCTGAATCCTGTAATGGACGCACACCTCCCCGTGCCAGTGTGACTCACTCTCTGGGTTAGAGTGTCATTCATCAGCTATAAGACGATTTGAGCCTTGACTGAACCAGTTTGATTGAACCAACTGATGTGAGCTTTTATAAGTGTGTGTTGCGGGGCCATATACAGAGCAACCAGTCAACATGGTGACCCTTGGCACCCCAGTCTCACAAGAAATGCCACAGAAGACACAACGTTACCTGAGTCACACCAGAAATGCAACTGCAAATCAACCCTCGCTAAGTGAGTTATAAGTTATAAATGTTACACCGACCAAAATTTTGGCAAATGGAATCTTTGGGTCACACATGTTACAGAAAGAGGCGCAGTGGTGGTGCAGTGGTTTGCACTGTCGCCTCATAGCAAGAAGGTTCCTGGTTCAAGTCCTGGCTCCATCACAGGATCTTTCTGTGTGAGTC
This sequence comes from Aulostomus chinensis, assembly GCF_037954235.1. NCBI lineage: Eukaryota > Metazoa > Chordata > Actinopteri > Syngnathiformes > Aulostomidae > Aulostomus > Aulostomus chinensis. The sequence goes on along the minus strand of NC_141337.1, from coordinate 14,885,502 downwards.
TCCATGTTCTCCTGTACCTGTGTGGGTTCTCTCTGGTACTCCAGCTTCCTCCCACAGTCCAAAGACATCAAGAGGGGACGAGGCTGACTGATACTCTAAATTGACCGTAGGTGTGACTGTGAGTGTGAATGGTTGTCTGTCTCTATGTTGGTCCTGTGATGGACTGGTGACCTGTCCAGGGTGAACCCAAAGGCTGCTGGGATAGGCTCCATCCCCCCCGTAACCCATAACAGGATAAGCGGTAGAAAAGGGATGGGTGGATGGATGCTACAAAAAGATTTGTTGTAAAATGATGGCAGCTGCTCAATTTCTTTCATCAGACAGTGTTGCTTACAGTTATAGTGCCGAGTGAAGGATTCGCTAACAAGGTGAAGATGCTCAACATAATAATTGGCTGAAAGCAAGATTTTTTCAATGGAAGTGTTTTAACTTTGCATGATTAAAGAAATTAAATAGATAATTGTCTTCAATAAACAGGAGCAAACTTTTCTTAAGAAACTTTAAATGAAGTCAGAAAAAAATGTAAGGAAAATTATCTCATAAATTCAAAAAGCAGGGCTGTCCACCGAAAAAAATCCAGTTTTTCTGAATCAATTATGTCGATAATTCAGAAAAACATAGCAGATTTTTACATTTTTTTTTAAGTGAATGCAATACACCTCTGTAGTTTTTCTTCAACAGTTGATATTCAGAAATAGTGGACTGTGTAAACCCTTGCATACACCAGGCCGTCCAGGGTGTGTAAAGTGACCGTAGCAGCGGCTGCTGCAGTCAGAGGAGCAACACTGACCACACATTCCTTTTTTTTTTTTACCTTCATCTGTTTTTTTTCCCGATCGTGCAATGACACGCCCCCCCAGGCTTTTAAAATAATCTTCAGCGAAACCTCCCCCATAGCAAATGGAGCAAGTGTGGCCGTTTTAAAACCCTGAGACCCACAGCTGATGTAACACGACACCAGCGTCTCTCAGGAGTGATGTTTATGTTTCAGAAAGACGAATAGTTGACATGTTGCCTCTTTTAGGCCATCTATGCCAGACCGATGACCACGTGAATCAATTAGGCCCCTTTTTTGTATTCGAGGAGTGCTGTTAAAACACGCAGGAGTCAGCATCAGGGGTCAGGTTGGGGTGGTGGTTTATACCAAGAAACCCCAGACTTTGAAGAGGTGGGTGTTTGAGTTCTGAAACACATCATCAAAGGAACATGACATTTTCTAAGGTAATATTAACCATGAAGACGGAAAGTTGTTTCAGCAGGAAAATAGGTATATCCGTTGTGTGTGTGGGTGGGTGCGTGAGCGCGCGGGTGTATGAGATCACTCATTCTTAGCAGTGAGTAAAAGCAAGCAGGGTGCCAACAGATGAATCTCAGCAGCACGCACACACATAGACACACATCCTTCTCAAACCTGTCTTTGACTGTCTGTCTGTCTTTCACTCTCTCGCTCTCTCTCTCCCTATCCCTCTCTCTCACACCTGTCTTTCTCCCTTCTTTCTATGGTGCTCGGAGCTCATATCCTCATTACCACAGGCTTGGCCCCAGAATGCTCCCGTGAGGCTCTTGCCAATGTTGGCTCCTGTTTCACTCGACTCTCTTCACTCTGTGTGTACAAACCCTGGATTGGATTTGCTCAAGGCATCTCTTAGCAAATGATTTCCTCCGGCAATCCTCAGCAGCACTTGCTGCCCCAGAGAAGGAAACATCCTGCTTTTTTTCAGCACAACGCTCCAGAACTTTAGGCCGGATGATTTTTTTTTAACCCAGAATACGTTCCACCTTTTGAAAGGAAAGAAATCTCTCTTCATACGCTGTATTTAATTACTCTGACATATTTCCACCAGTCTAGATCAATAGGAATGTGTGTGCATCCCACTTATAATCAATAATCCTCTGTCAGCCTTCTGTCGTCGGTTCCCTTGGCTGTCCCGACCACTTCCCCCATCCCCTCCCATCCTCCATTGCACTCCCACGATTTCATCATCCAGCATTTCTTCCTGCTTTTCTCATCTCATCAGTGACCACTGCTCATTCCTACTAAGTGGAATTAATGAACTACAGGAGTGTACAACATGGGAACATGAGAGTAAACTCACTAAATAGAGATCTTTGAGAAACTATAGGTTGTGATTGAAAGTGTACGGTGGCATTTATAGGAGGAAATGACTTCACATATGGTGAAAAATAGGAAAAAAAAACACAAACTGACTGGCAGCAGATCTCTGGAGATGTGCAGTAACACAGCAAAGATGTCTCCCATGGATGACAAACAGCAACACGGCCCCTATAGATCATTAGATATCACCTTCTTCTCCGATGTATCTCAATCTGCCGAACGTCTCTCATTTATTCCTTCCTTCCTCCCCCTCATTCGGTCTCTGCCCTCGTCTCCAGGGGGCTTGAGACTTCTCATCAGGCCTGCTGACGTATATGAGGAGGGGGAGATCCTGCGTGTCCTATTTCAGAGGGCTTCCCCCAGTGACAGCGCAGCCTCTTAAACATGTACAGACATGAGAGTGAGCTTTAGTGCACGCTTACATCGTGCAAAGCCACTGAAATATGCATATGATTAATGTATTATTGAGATCTGAATGATGAAAAGTGCACTGCAATACATGAGAATGTGAAAGAGAGATGGCGTATGCAGAAGAAAAGCAGTTTTTGTCCCCTTCTTCTGGCCGCATACCAAAGTAATCATTCTAATTAGAGTATGGGAGAAGAAAAATATCTTTGCAATCATAAACACAACAGGAACAGAGGAAATGGTTACATAATCCCACACAAAGTATGGAACAGCATCAGGGACGACTTTTGAAGGCAATCTGTCATGCTAAAGAGTTCACTCAGCCATGAAGCTCAGTTATACATGTTGACATGTAAAAGACACCTGTATATGTGTGTGTGTGTGTGTGTGTGTGTGTGTGTTTGAGGCATAAAAGAGCATTACATCTGCTCTCAGCTGCTTACAGACTGTGTACGTGTGTCCTTTGTCGTTTCATATGCATTTGTTTGCTTGTAAGTGTGTGTGAATCATTTCCAGATCAAGAGGGTCTGTCTGACAGCCTGCTGGGTCCTCCTGCCATTTTTATCATCATTTGAGATATTATTACCTCTGCCAAAGAGGAAATGCTTTTCGTGGCATGTGTCTTTCTGATCGTTTGTTAGTGTTTTTGTCTGTCAGTCCAAAAAAAACATGAGGCTGATTTTCACCAAACACGGCGGAGGTGTGTAGTACAGGATCAAGGAGGAACCCATTTAATTTTGAGGGAAGATTAGTGACTGCCACATGTGGGAACAGGAAATGAGATGTTTGGCGTCTACCAGATCCCTCTCAGATTTGGTGGGAAACACCAGAACACCTGAAGAACTTGGTGATGAGTTACTGTGAAGTCAGTGAATCCCAGTCAAATGGAGGCAAATTATCGACACTTGCGTAAAACACTACGTGACAACTATCTGGTGCAAATGCATCGATAATGTGCCTGGCAGCATAATTGAAGCTCCGCCCCCAGAACTGTCAGCTGTTTGAGAGATCAGCAGCACGTCAGCTGAGGGCATCAGAGGGTAACAAGACATTTTGTCGGCTGCATTTCTTTTAAAAGAAAAACAACCAATAATGGAGCAAATGAAGCATCAAGTTTGTAGTTAAAGTTTGAACGATCCAAAATGCAAATAACTTAAATGGTAAAAGTATAGGTTCTAATTAAACGAGAGCTGCGTGATTGACTTGATAGAGTGTATGAATTAAGCGTATAATTTTCTTTTATATAAATATTAACATTTTTCTTTGAACTCCCCAATAGAAAGAAAGCATATTTAAATGAAAAAAAGACACCTCTTCCTCGTGATGTGTCTTCATTTAGAAAGGAAGTGGTGTGAATGCGCTGGGATCCTGATGGTGATGGACTGAAATCAGATGGAAACATGATGTCTCCAGGAAATGATGATATTTATCCTTTATTGGTGCTAATCTTGTCATAAAAAAAAACCACGAGGACAGTATTTTACTTCACTGGACGACACTTCATGTTCTTCCACGCGGCGGTGCAGCATAAACAGAAGTGAAACAGGGAGCTGGACTCCAACACAGAAAGCCAAACCCCCCCCATACGGTCCACTGATAGAATGTAAAGGAGGAGTTGGGGAGGATTACACACATTTGGGTAGAAACATTTAGAAAAAATATCTAAGAGTGATTTTTTTTTTGACTGATGCTGCCACTGTGAGTCACAGCAGATCATTCCTGTATATTTAAACACATTTCTGTGGAATATGTACTGAAATGGCGGTGGTGCGGTACTTTATTTTGATGTTTAGTAGAGGCCATATTGTGATTTCAGTAAAGTTTTGACTCATTGTTCAGCCCTGAACAATGATTATGTTATGAATAATATACAATGAATTGCCCAGCCTTTGTTATTAATGAAGAAAACAAGAAAGAGTAAATACTTGGCATCTGTTGAGAATTGAATTCTTAATTAGAAATAGACCTTTCCATCTGGTGATTTTAGACAAACATTGGCTGAATTTGCAGGAAATTCACTATAAGTGTTAGGTGAAGGGGAGGTGGGATTTGTACCAGTATAGCTCTGAAAGTGGGAGAGCAGAACTGAGTGGCACCAGAGCAAGAATTCCCAGGAAAACTACAAGTGAGAAGGGAAAGATCTCTTTTATCGAACTTCTGCTAGAGCTTTGATAAGACATGCTGCAGTGGGACTGGACGATCTAAGATGTCCTCCCACTTTTACCAAGTACTATATGGAATAACATCAAATGATCTAGAGATTAACAAAATGAATAAATAATTCTTTGTCTTATTCCCTTTTATGGGAAGTTAGGCTCAGCTGGGGTCAGTAGAATTTTCAACATGTGGGCCTCTAAATCTGAAGCTGTGATTCTCAGCAGGAAAACTGTGGATTGTCTACTCCAGGTGGGGAATGAGTCCTACCCCTGCAGCACAGGTGGTTTAAGATGGACGGATGGAATTTTTAACTTCTCTGCACATGCAGGTGATTGAAATAGGAGCATGAAGTGGTACATGAAGCTCAGAAGCATTTAAAATCGTACCATTAAAGCCACACACACCTGCAACACTGAAACGGCTGCAGTTCTGACGATTCTCAGCAGCTTGTTTGCATTTGCTGAAGCTGAAACTTGGAAAGCTAAAAAAAGTATCCATCTGTTTCATGTCTATTACTTTTCTTCACTGTCTTTCGTTGATTTGAATCATCTTTGAGCATGTAAGCCGATTCTTGCACGCAACACTTTTTCTTTTGCTACACGTAACAGTAGCATCAGTTTAGCATTTGCACAATGTGCTTTGTAGCTTCTGAAATGCTGTTGAATCTCGGATGCAAGAATTCATTTCGTGAGCAGCCTTTTCTAGTTTTCTACTCCAGCTGCAAGATAAATGGTGCTTCAGTCGTCCGTTTCAGGTTTTTTCTTCAGCTGATTTAACCTGGACTGTGTGAGTCACTTTAGAATAAGCTCCGATCCTCCCGTGTGACCTTTGTGTGTCTTCACCCATGTGCAGATGGAGATCCCGAATGATGCAGCTGCATCCGAAGAAGATAAGATCATAGCTGACGATGAAAGTCCACCAGGCCATGTATGGTTGGAAAATGTCAGTCTCGTGATACTTCCAGATATCCTCCTTTATCCCTGTTTCCATTTCCTCATCACCTCTTTCCAGCTGTTTCTTCTATTTCTTGCCCTGATCTCTCACCCTGTTTTCTGTCATTAATTTACTCCGTCTTCGTCCCAGCCACGATTTCACTCCCTCAGTGATCGGGACGGACTGATTCAACGGTGTTGACATTAACACTGATAAAACTTTTGAGCATTTAGAAATCTAATGCTTTGGAAAGAATACTACTGGAAAAAGTGTCTCTCCATATAACACAAGTCTCCTTTCCTCCTTTAACCTTCTTTTCTGAAAGGAGACGTTCTACACATCCCTGTAGAAAAAAAGGTCATCAGTCATCAATGCTTGCACCTCAACTTCCCTCCATTTCTGTCTTTCCTATCCCTCTTTAATGCCTTTAAACTATAATTTCACAGTTTTTTTTTGTTGTCACAAAAAGATGACATGTCCCACCAAGGGGTGTCTGTTTGATTTGAGCTGTGTGTGTGTGTGTGTGTGTGTGTGTGTGTGTGTGTGTGTGTGTGTGTGTGTGTGTGTGTGTGTTTACCTGCTATCCAATAATGGAATGATTTGTGTACATTCATGTTGTTTTTTCCTTCCCTTTGGTGACAGCCATGATGTTTTGGTTGTCCTTCCTGCAATCCGTCTCATTCTCATTCTTCAGATTTGACAAAAATGCCCACTTTTACTCAAAGATGAAATGAACAGTGTTTTGGTGGTCAAAGGTCAAGGTCATTGCAACAGGATTGTATTGTGGATGCATACGACCAATATTTCTAGTTTGCATATGCATCAGTGTGTGAGTATTGTATGCTTATATGTAAGCAACGCATACTAAGATTTTGATTGTCAACTAATATATTTGTGCATTTGTCCTATCCCAGCAGCCTTCAGGCGAGAGGCGGGGTTCACCCTGGACAGGTCAAAAATATATATTTTGGATAAAGTATTGCTTTAAACTTGATCTAAAAAAAATGCAATAAAGTCCTCATAGTTTACAAGGACTTGTTGGGAAAATACTCTTCATGGCAGATAAGCAAATAGAGACCCTAAGCGCTCCAGACCCCCACCAGACAGCTGGCGGCTAGTTAGCTTAGCTGCAGTCTCACACTGGCAGTAGACCAGTAGAGCAAGACGTCTACGAGTCATCAAGCGAACTTCTCTCCTGAGCAATCTTGGCCTGCATTTGTACAACTAATGCTGTGTTAGACGTTCAGTGTGAAAGAAACTGGTGAAAATGACCAAACATGACATACTGTAAATACCAGAAATACTTGTACTGCCTCAGCTTGCTGTCCTGCCTTCTTTTCTCAGCTTCCAAATCCTGTCGTTATTTGTCCTGCAACTCATCTGTTATATTATTGTATCATTATTATATCAGATCGCAGAATCCCTGGATGCACTGGCAGTTCAATCCAGCATTTGTGTAATTCCTCAGTAAAGGAACCCCCATCTTTATTGATACTCTGAGTGAAACCTCAAAAACCACTGATAGATGATTCATGAATGCTCTTAATGAATGCGCCTTTACATGCGTACACACCCACATACAGACACACTTCCTGTGTGTGCTAATGTTTACACAGTCAAGCACAATACAGAACACACAGTCTGCTGTTGTTTTAGATGTTTTGACCTGAATCGGAAGGACTGAAAGGTATCATTTATGACTCCCTGCGTACAGTTTTTATCCATATCCTAACATTTAACAAAACAGGGAACACAAACTTTTCATGCAGTCCTGCATCCTGAGTGTAACTTTGTCTATCAAATAATAATCAAGCTTTGTTAAAAGGAAACTCAAATCTCTCCTGAAGGAATTTCATACATCTGTGAATGCTATCATAAAGACCATATATCATAAACTTTACCCATGCTGAGACTTTTTACAGTTATAGCTAAAGTGAAAGCTACGCGTCCTTTTGCACTATTTACACATTATATGCACTTTTATTAAAGCCATTAAAATGTGTTTATTCTGTTATAGATTGAATCGTGTGAATTTACATCATCACTGTAATTTTGGTGACTTTAACTCTGGTTCTACTTTAAAAAAAAAAAAAGAAATCTATCAGCATAATTTAATGTGATGATGTTCAGGATTTTTCGATCGGTGTTTCACACGGCAAAAAAAGACCGTGCTGTTTTCCGTTTGGATTGAGGAAAAAAAAACAACAACACACCATTAAATACCATGATACAGTTCTAAATCGGTATCGCCCACCTTGAGAGGGGATCTGACTCCCGGCTGCTGTATCTTCTGTTGTTGTGTCTGCACTCTGTTCGCTTTCATCTCTTGAAAATAAATAGGAATATACTCACAGGAGCTGGCTGCCTGCTGGCCTCCTGAAAAATACAAAACTCATTTTCAATACAAAGAGCTGCAGGTTGCAGGGCGTCCTCACCCACATACACCCCTACTGGCAGACTTCAAACCAGTTCAGAGAGAGACGGAGAGGCTGAGAGCCAAACAGGAGAGAGGGAGATGTGAATTGAGAAGGATAAAGGTATACAAAGAGAAGGAGAGTTGGAGAAAGAGAGAGAGAGAGAGGGAAAGAGAGAGAGAATGATGCGTCATTGCAGCAGTAATGAGACTGATATCCAGAATATAATCTGCCGTTACATACCTGCATGTATGACAGTATCGGTGTTGTCGTCAACTTCTGATTTTTTGTTCTTTCAACATATTTCAATTAAATGTGAAAACCAAAAGCAGAAATTGATTAATTGTGATTTGAATTAATCCTAATCTTCCATCTCAACCATCTCCACGCCTGGAGATTTCTGCTGAACAGTCCAACAGAGACCCACTGCACTGATATAAAATGAAACTGAAGAAGACAAAGTAAAAATCAATGTGCAGAAATATAGTTCTCCAATGAGACTTGATTCAAAAGGGACCCCAGGGTGCTCGAGTGAGACCGCTTAAATCCAGAGACACACCAGGACCTGAGCCTGACCCGAATAGATTAAATCTCATCGAATCCTCACGTCCCTGTTAATGTAACGTCTTTTCCTTTCATCTAGATTACCACCGTGCTAAAGTCAAGGTCAGGTCAAGGTTCAGGTCAAGTTCATTTGTATAGCAGATTTAAAGACAACCAACAATAATAACTATGTTTAAATGCACTCTAATATTGCATTATTATTATTCGGGAAAAAGACAACACTCTGACTTTGGTAAGGGTCGTGTTAGGGGATGTCTTAGGCAGCTTACAGTAACATGTAATCTCACTGTATATTAGGCCTGTGGTCCTGGTGTGGCCTTGTGTGCTTAAGTGCCAATAAAATGATCATTAAAACGCTAAACGTTTGGAGCATATTAACAACCTAGACTGAGCATGTGAGCAAATATCATCTCATATTATATAGTACACAGCTTTGGTTTCTATGAAGCTGTTGTTCAGAGACCGTGTTTGTTGTTTGGTAGATATGATGACCTTGCAGTCTGGGATCGTTTAATATTTCAAGAACCAACCTAAATTTGATACCACAACTGAAATGTAGTGATGAATGGTAACTGCAAAATGATTATCAAACAACAAGTAGTTGCTTTTTGGAGGATTCTTTCCCCTTCCTCCACTCCTACCCTGCTACCGGGGCTGTTTCAGCTTAATTTTCCACTCCATTGAATGTGTCTGAAACATCAGGAGAGGGTGCGCTGTCTGAGCTCCTGCAAACATAAAGTCGGAGAAAGACAGTAAATATACGTTTAGAGTGAGCTGAGCAGAAAAAGAAGAAGAAGAAAGAAAAAAACCTCAGATCGACATGTCCAGCGCTGAGTCATACAGCTCCAGAAACTTCTGTGCAGTCCTCACATACTCAGCTGTGTGATGATATGCATTCATGTGTGTGTGTGTGTGTGTGTGTGTGTGTGTGTGTGTGTGTGTTCTGGTGCAGCTGTACATTCCAATCAGAGAGATTTAACCCTCTCGCCCCCGCTGGGCATAGACAACCACCCACCCCCCACCATCTCTGTCATATTATCCGCTAATACCCTTTGCTTTCCCACCATCTGGACCAGTCACTGGTACCAGTCAGCGCCTGTGTGTGTTTGTGTGCATGTGTGTGTGTGTGTGTGTGTTTGTCCGTCGCCCGAAAGATTCATAGACAGAAGAGTTAGCTGATCTATATTTTTTTATCATCAGATGAAGCTGAATTCAAAGAACAAAGATAAGGACCGAAGCAATAGCCTGTAAATAAAATTCAAACCAACCAACAATATCTGACTTCCCCTTGAAACACACACTCCCGACTGAACAATACACACTATCTTTGAAAAACATTTTACTTTGCTTCAAACTCACTTAATTGCTGGATGTCATCTGTCAATCTCACTACTTCCTTATTTGTATTTTTATAGTGTTTAAGTGTCAAGTGCCTCGGAGTACCACAAAAAGATTTGACAGAAATGTAATAATAATAATTAAAATACTCATTTTACAAAATTAGCCAACAAGTCTTTTAGCTTTGACGAACAACTGCAGCCTGGACATGATGATGATGAAGATGATGATGATGATGATGAAGATGATGATGACGACGATGATGATGATGTCAGTTTTTAACCACCTTGTTACTGAGCAGGGTGATTATCACTCTGCTATGAAGAGTGCCTGAGTGAATTACAGGGTATTCACAGAAAATACGAGACAAGTGTTTGGAATTGGATCTGCTCATTTTAATTAGCGTTTGAGATAAAGGTTGTTCAGAAACGTGACGATTAATAAATCAGCATTTTTATTGGGTCGTCTGGTTACAGAGGAGAGGATGTGGCTGTGGCGTTGTCCCCTGAACGTAGCTAGTGTGAGAGAGTGTGAGAGAGTGAGAGAGAGAGAGAGAGAGAGAGAGAGAGAGCGCGCAGCACTCTCACTCTCTGGACAGACAGTGAATCACCGTTTCATCTGATCTGCCTCCAAACAACCCCAATCACTAATCCATTCCGTTGCCTGAAAGTGTGCGTGTATGCGGGGCCAAAAGGTCCTTGTCCTGGTTGTTTCTAATGGTTAATCCCCCGTAGCTCTCTCTCTCTCTCTCTCTCTCTCTCTCTCTCTCTCTCTCCATGAAATCTAATGCTCTCTCTATTTCTCTCAAGACCTTCATCGTTCTCTATTTTATGACAACAAAGCATTATTTTTCTGTTACACCAATCATTTTTTTTGTTGCCCTAGTGGTGTGGTTTGGTGTCTACTGAACTGGACGTGTGGTGCTAGTGGGTGTCGGATTTAAACATATGTTCATCAAAGATCAGTACGGATTACTGTCCAGTGGTGTGATCTAATCTGAATACAGCCTTCGCAGGAGAACAACCTGCTCACATTTTTCACACACACACACACACACACACACACACACACACACACACACACACACACACACACACACACACACGGTCCTGACCTACAGAAGTTGTGAGGTTGGCTGCACTGGGTCACTTCGACCTCCTTTAACACGTCATCAATGATAATCACCGTCCATCTCCAATCAGACGGCGGCTTCTATGAGCAGATGGCATCGGCTCGCTAATCTGGCTGTATGATTTTGTCTTGAGCTTTCATATGTTGCCTTCCTTAAAGAATAATTTATATATTTTGTGTCAATCATCAAGGTTTCCTCTCAACGCTGTGTGGTGTTTGCACAAAATGTTGCTGATGTATGAACATGTCAGGATTCTAGATTCTGGGTGAGGTGGTGGTGGTGGTGGTGGTGGTGGGGGAGGAGTTTCCTGCCATTAAATTGTGTACGCAATGAGAAAACAGCTACAATGAGAAGTTGCTAAAGCTCTAAAGCGTTCACCTGAAAAGCACACCAGCACTTTACAGTCTGTGTTTCAGCATCTTTGCTCAAGGACGTGTTGACCCAGACTATTAATGGGTGCCCCCCCCCCCCCCCACCTCCCCAAAGCCATGCATCACAAGGTGGTCCAGGAAAAGAAGGGGAACGGGTAAGAGAACACGAGCAGCAAATCTAACTGACAATACTGGTCTACGAAATGATGCTAATCCATAAGTCAAGGAAAGATATTTCATTGGGGTTGTATGAGGGAGACCTCCATTGTGAAGCTCTTATCCTCATTGGATGTGGGTCAGGGTGTCGTCCATGCAGAAAAGTGCCTGCTGCAGCACCCCTGATGCTCAGCACTCTACGGTCGTGGATGGGTCACAGGAAAAAAATGGCATTTTATCCACTTAAATCCATGATGCCCATGGGGTACATGTGCAGGGGTACAGAAAGCGAGGTCAGCATCCTCAATCAAAGATAAATTTGTGTTTTATGTATTTCCCAGTACTTCTTTTCCTCTAATAGGCTCGGATCCCGATCCATCTCACTCCACACACCTAGAGTAGAGCCTTGGGTGGATCCTCTGTGGACGCACGCCCCGTAGGCACCCCGTTACAGAGAAATAAGGCCCTGTAGCACCTAATATGTAGCCTAGCATGCCCAAATGCTCACTATAATGTTAACGTGCTAGCCTAGCTGCTGGTTAGCACGTTTTAGGGTGTGCAGAATGTAAATAAATGTCCACAATACATTTGTAAAATTTCACTATTAGACTGTCCTTTTCTTCGGCTCTACAGCGGAACTTCCTTTGTATTCCTCCGCATGTTTCATACAATATTACTCTGCAGTAGTTTCTGTTTCAAACATCTGATCAGTGTTGCTGCAGCGTTTAAAAAATGTAGATTCTGAAGACAAAAGTGAAGCGGTGAAAATGTTCCAAATATAAATGTTTAAGTGGGTATTCATTTTTTCTATGTGGATAAAATATCTACTGAACATTAGAACCTTCCAACCTCATAAAACATCACCTTAATAAGTACAAAATATCCCTTTACTGCTTTACTGTAAATGGACTATCAAAAACCAGACCCTTTGAAAGTTGGTGCATTCCTTTGAGACCTTTAACCGGAATGTATGTGTGTGTGTGTGTGTGTGTGTGGGGGGGGGGGGGTTGTGTAGCCAGAGGAAGAACACTTGGCAGTTGATTTATGGGTTTCTGGGAAGCGGCACAGTGCAGCTGCTGTCATACCACAGATCAAAGGGGATTCCTCGACAGGCTGGAAGGAGGAGGAGGAGCAGGTAAAGAGGACATGAAGGATGGAGGGTGTGTGTGTGTGTGTGTGTGTGTGTGTGTGTGTGTGTGTTTGTCTGTGTGTGCGCGCATGCCTGTGTGTATAGCTCGCGGAACAAAATGAAGATGAGGCACTGGTGTCAGCTGGTTTGAATCTCTTAACTTCAGAGGATGCTTTTGCTCTGTGTGCGTGCATGTGTGTGTGTGTGAGTGTGTGTGAGTGTTTGTGTGATGAGATTAGACCCCTCAGATCTGTCAGTCTCTAGCGGATCAGTGTGTCGCCACGACTTGTTCTCAGAGTCAGAAAACCAACCACAGCTGAGCATGAAATCAACAAAGACAGGATTAGTGGGCTTTCAGCTGGACGTGTAATCAATGGAAAATATGACAAACAAACAGAGCTGAAGTTGTAATACTGAATATTTCTGTGAATGATGGAAGCCGGACCCTTCAGCTGCAGCATTGTGATTTAGAAACGGACCCTTCAATCTTGAGTCACTTCACAAAGAAGTTTAATTTCTTTGTGATGCCAGAAAAGCTAACTTACACAACTACCCTCTGACTAAAGGTCAAAAATGGTTCATCACAAAGTTTAAAAAAGAATTATTGTGAGATAAAACACATCATTCTGGGCAAGAGTGGCTTTGCATTCACTCTACCGCTCCATAAAGAGAGCTGAGCCAGAAGTCAAAGCTCTCGATCCACCAGTGAGTCTTGATTCTTACTCTCACATAAGGTCATGAAACATGGGTCATGACCAGAGATCACGAGTACGAGTGACTGAAATGGGTTTCTTTAGAAGGGAGGCTGGTGTCCCCTTGGGGATGAGGTGGGAAGTTCAGTCGTCCGTGAGGGACTCGGAGTAAAGTCGCTGCTCCTTCGCATCAAAAGGAGCCAGCTGAGGTGGTGCAGGCATCTGGTCTGGATGCCACCTGGGTGCCTCCCTAGGGAGGTGTTGCAGGCACGTCCAGCTGGGAGGAGGCCATGGGGCAGACCAAGGACCAGGTGGAAGTACTACATCTACCTCATCTCCATGCTGGCCTGGGATCCCCTTGGGATCCTCCAGTAGGAGCTGGGGGATGTGGCCAGGGAAAGAGAAGTTTGGGGTTCCTGGATGGATGGATGGATGGATGGGTGGTGGATGGATGGATGGATGTATAAAACTACTCTTGCATGGCTGAAGTAAAGCAATATTTTTTTATGCTAGTATACATCTTTGCTCTCCGGGAAGCACGTTACAAAAATAAACATACATATCTATATTGTCATGTGAATATAAAAAAAGCTTAAATAAAAATTTAGGATCTTAAGACAATTTTGCATATTAGCCACTGGCCCACATCCCAGCTTTAAGTTCCACCTTTGGCCCAGCAACAGAAAAGGTTAGGGGCCCCCACGTCTAAGGTGTCGTAATCTCACACCGCAAAGAGGTATGTCAGACTGCTGAGGTCAAAGTTCTCCTGTTTGTGAAGTATTGATACTTTGCAGTCACACTGGAGAGTGTACTTTGTGTCTGTTGAATTGTTCTGTACTATTAGTCCACACCATTTATATTAGAGGGGTCAGACTAAGTACTGGGAATATGACAGCACTTCTGGTAATGAACTGGCAACTGAGAGCAAATGCTTTTCTCTGTATTTCGATGAAATTTTCCTCCCTAGGTTGTCTTGTCTTTGCTGCACCAACCCATTATTGTCATGATGATCATTAATCTAATCTAATCTAATCTAATCTACGGCTGAATGCTGCTCCCCACCCTGCTGCTGCCGCTGCTGCTGGTTATGTAGCTCTTGTAATCCAATTGATGCGTCAGTCATTAATTCTGCCAAACAGCCGACGTCAATCCAGATGGCAGTAAAATCACCCGGGGACACAGTCGACCCACAGTCAGTTATTTCAACCATCATATGTGTATATATTTTTAAAGTTTTCTTAGGCATTTTGGTGCAAATGCAAGTAATGAACAATAAAATTCGTGGCATATTTTTTACAAGCATTAATATGCTCCCTGTGCGGCGTTTTCAAAGTGTCATCTGTCCACTTTAGCCTGGTCCTCCTTTTAGCTGCAACTGTTATTCTTTCTTGTGCCATTTCCTGCTCTCCTTATGTCACTCCTTGTTTCCTTGGGAATATTCGGACAGTTCCGACTGTTGACTCAAACTGTTCCTGGATTCGTTTCATCGTCTTTTCGACTTTGTGAATATTCCACAAGAAAAAGGATTATTTTGCTGACTTCCTCAGTCTCCTGGTTTTAAGACGGAAGCCGAAGAATCTAAAAATCAAAGATGGATTTGGCCGACAATATGGTTAACATCTCGGATTGTCTTTACAGGGTCTGAGACCTCAGTTAGCTTGTTAGAAAATACAAGCTGGTGTGAATTTCAGAGCTTATTTAACTCTTCCAAACTTTTGAAACCATGGGTTTCTCTAAGCAGCCACATAAGATGATAAAAATGAGAATTATTGATGCCAACAAAGCAGGAATTCCCCGGAAGACAGTGAAGCCTTTTCACGCTTGCAGTTTCCACAGTGTGAAATGTACTCAAGGGATGACAGGTTAGGAGAACTGTGGAGGTCGCAGAAGAAAATCAAAACCCTGTTGAATATTTCACCGACTCAGGAGTGGTGGTGTGGAGTAAAACATGACCTTCATGGAGGAGGGTGTGGGAGAAAACAATATCCGACGGCAGACATATGGAGAAAAACATAATTACAATTCATTTGGAAAAAGTGCTGCGGATCATAATCAGCAGATGTTCCTGATATCGAGGTACGCTTTGCTAACGTATTCTTGCCTTGTTAGGATCCATCTTGCTTGTTGGCTGTTACAGCCAAACATTTAACAGGTGGAGGGAAGAAAGAGATCCGCTAGATTCCAGCAAGTTATGAATGCAAACATAACACCATCTGTAAAAAAACAAATAGTATACCGTATATTTAGTATATATTCCTATATACACTAAATTTATAATATTTTGTTTGTTTTTTTGGTGTTTTGGGCAACAAGCAATCAGTTAATGTAAAATTATATATCGCAAAAATACTATATATGAAAAAAAACTGCACATGAATATTCACCAAAGTGTAAAGCTGCTGGTCATCTAACATTAGTTATAACCTTGACAGTTTAGCAAAGAATTTTTAAAAAATGTATTTGTAGTTTCTCACTTTTACCCAAACAATGAAGGGATGCCAGATCTTGTGGAATTTCCTGCCTCGTAAAGAGCATCTGAATTTTTCTTTCATGATTTCATTGATCATCATAAAGATAATGCTAAAAGCATTATCAAGTGCAGTACAGTATGGATCTATACTATAATACATCTTAAAACGCTTCACCTTTGACATATTAGCGGCCATTTTTAAATTATTCCAGCAATATAATATCTTTGTAGGTAACATCTGTGCAAGCAGAGATCTTTAAATAAGACCCAAGTGTGTCTAATCCTGCGGGACAATAACTTGGACACCACGTCAGACAGGATCTCTATGAATAGATCATCCACAAATACGCGCGCTGATAAAAATATCACGCAGGGACGGCAATGACAAGACAAGATAAGGGGAAATAAGAGACCGTATGTCAGGGTAAGACTGGACAACTGAGGATTCAGGATGTAGGGGGAGGAAAAAGAAGGAGGGCAGGGAGAGGAGACGAAGTAGAGGTGTTACCAAACTGTCAGGGCGGACGGTGGCTGGAACTTGGAAAAGAGGGCCAGTTCGAGGAGCAGGGGAGTGAAGAGGTGAAGTGTGTGTATACAATTTCCTGTGGCACAGTGACGCTGTGGTTAGCACTGTCGCTTCCCAGGAAGAAGGTTCCGGGTTCTATGTGTTTCATGTTCTCCCAGTGCCTGCATGCGTTCTCTCCGGGTACTGAATAAAGTGATGGTGATCAGAACTCAGGCTCATACTCATGTTTGACATGCAGAACTTCATGTAGAAACGATGGATCCCACATGGGCGTTCGCTGGATCGTGTGGTTTTGCACATGTGAACCGCCTCCAACTTTTCTGAGCTGTGTGGCTTGAATAATCATAAAATTAAAAATAAATGTAATTGCACTTTTCCGTGTCCTCACGGAAATTTATATACAGAGTTATACTTTCATTTTTGTGTCAGTGAAATTAAGAGGAAATTAACATTTTAATGGGAATCGCTTCATTTTGTTCACTTAACAAATGCTAATCAGAGCCTGCATGCTTACGTTATGCCTTTAAAGTGACATTCATCACATTGAAAGCCACGAGATGGAGTTTTTTTGTCGTCAGATACTTCGATTTTAGTTATTTAGATGCATCATTAGTTTAGACACATCCGGTTGTATGTTGTTCTTTGAGAGTACGAGACCGCTGACTGAGGCCAGCAGGTCCCCTTCTTCTGAAGCTTCCTCCCTTTTCTCTGCAGTCCCTGGTCTTGACACCAGATCAACACTGAGCACTTGTTCATATCCATAGCCAGTGTCTCTTTTTGCACCACACCCGTCTGTGCCAGATTGGTTTCCCAACCTGAGGGACGTGTCTCCACGCTGTCTAAAATCCGAGAAGCTGAGCGGGATCCGTCGCACCTTGCCGACGCAGCTATCTATCCCATCTGTCTGTTTAAAGAAGGGCTTACATCTATTTTTGCAAATGAACTCTTCCTTTTTTTTTAAAGAAGTATGTGTAGTAATTGTACTTTCCTGGTTCACCCTCAGGCCTTCCTCTATCTATACCATCCCACCCCTCCGCCAACCGGTCAGAGTCACTGGTGCAGCAACAGGGAAGCATTGCGTGTCTTCATCAGATTACAAATACTGCAAGTGGCATGTACTGCAACTGTAAGCCTGAGGCATTGATGCTAGGACCTGAATCTTTTCTTTCCTGTAGTGGTCAGCAAACGTTTTATGGCCTTTAAATCTGACCCAGTAAGACAATGACCAGTGAAGAAGATTGAACGAAGTTCGCACAGGAGGCTGCAGGAGACTGAGACAACAGCAAACTCCTGGCGCTCTGGGATTGTCACGTTCCGTCACCAGGGTCAGAGACTATAACGCAAATAATCGCCACGTCATTTATCTGCGCTGCCTGTTAGTAATTAGAAACAAAGTAAAAAAGTCATGTTACTATTCTGGTGTTGGATTTCTTTTTCTTTTGCAAAGAAACTTTTGGATCCTCAATCTGCTTTCAGTGTCTCTTTTTGACACTAGACAATTGGCATAGCAGGACGGAGACAGACTTTGACCTTTGCCTCCCTGAGGACACTCAGAACAAATTATGATCAGTTTTGATCAGAGGCTGTTGCTTTGGTGCAGTTCTTCCAATAAGAGTTTCATTGTTAAACCGCGAATCAAACCGGAGCCGTGAGGCTCAAGCATCCGATCTAATAAGGCTTTGGGATTTGGCATCTAGAGAGGAATTTGAATTGTTGAGTTCAGTCTGTGTGAATATGTTTGGTGGAATTTGTTTAAAATCAAAAATAAGTGCTTGAGTAAAAGAGTGAAAAAAAATAAACAATTAAAGAGCAAAAGAAGCAAAAAAGAAGAGTTACACCACTGAGTGTGTTCAGGCTTTTTAAGTGAAAGGTGATATTCCGCTCACGCTTTTTTCACTTTTTTTCCCGTGGGGGTGGGGGGTAAACAGTGAACCCTTCTATTCTGGCGTGTTTTCCCTTTTATCTCCTTTGTGTTCACGCTGCTTAGTATACATCAATTTGCTGTCACAGTAAAGAGATGGATGGGAGGTACACCTCACTGCACATGTCCACAATGGAGGCCAAAATCTTTGGCTTTTAAATACCCTCTCCTCTAAGACTATCGGCTGTCCTGACACGATCATTTGAGCTGATAAGAAATGCTTATAACAGCCAGAAACCTCCAGAATCCCATGGTTTTGTCCCTGATGTGCTCCGCTGTCTTCAGGATGGTAACGACTAATGTTTGTTCCTGTCTTGACGCCATCTCAGGTCAGCGGTTTTTCAGCAGGGTGCCCTGACTGACCTGGAGTGTATTTGACTTCGCTGTGCTTCCAGAGGTCTGGAGGGCTTCTGTGCTGTATCTCAGCTGTTCCTGGGTCTTCTTGACAGAGTCCTCAGATGTTGTTCCTGGAAACTGCCAAACTGTCCCTGAGGTTTCTTTGCCCTGTCTGCATCTCATGTCCTGTCTGGTGTGTGTCTTGTGTGGTGATGAAGGCCGGCTCTTGTGTAGCCGTGTTTAAAGCAGCCTGGTTCCTCTAACCACCCGCAGGAAATACAGATAAATAAATAAATAAAGCCACCTGCCTCTTCTTCTTCGCTTCTCTTTATTTTTGACGTCTGAGGTGCTTCATCTTGGGGCAGGTGTGTGTGTGTGTGCGTGCGTGCGTGCGTGTGTGTAGGGGGAGGTCCTCCATTTGAGGTACCCGTGGACAGTCCTAGTTTCATCCTGGATAACCGACCTCGGTCCCCCTCCCCATTACGAGCCTCATGCTGCTGGCTGGAACTCTCCATGCATCGCGAGGAGCTCCTGTTATCTGATGTCTGTGACCTCCGTTGGAGATCTTAATATCTGATAACTGTTGATAGATGACACTTCTTCACCTCTCCTCCCCTACTCAGTTGAAACTCCTCCTCCTCCTCCTCCTTGCTTGCTGTGATATCCCTTTGATATTCTCTTACTGTGGGTGCACGTGCCCACACTGGCGATGCTTCTCTCTCCTGGTTGTGACCTTCCGGTCCTGCTCGCTCCAGGATGTTATTCCCTTGCTGTGTAACTGCTTCTCTTGTCTCTGGAGCCAGAGTCTTTGTTTTCTGGCAGTTTCCAAGGACTCCTGATAATGGATATTCGCACCCAAGAATCTACAGCATTACATTTACAAGCTATGTTATAGTGAAAGTAGAGATAATGTGTAAGGTTGTGTTCACATTTGCAGGTTCTGCAATGGAACCTGGAGCTGCAGAAGCTAAGCGCAGTGGTCGGTTGTCTTTAGCCCTATGATCAGTTCCCCCTCAGCAGCTTCAGCTTTCATGCTTGGTCAGAATATTTCTCTTTCATGTTGACTTTGGAGATGCAGACGGAATAAAGCGTTGCCGATGTCTCTGATCACTGACCTCAGCTCAAAGGACACACTCACCTTTGGCATTCTAAGACGGAGGATACAGAACGTGCCACCTCTGTCAGCATCCATAGCCTTCGGTGCATTTTAGTTAGGCGTGACGTAATTGTCTCCAGGGCATTGTTGTCATGGCCGTTCCTCACGTATCTCCCACAAATATTTCACAAATCAGAAAGGATCCTTTCCTTGTAATGTAATTATTACAATGATGATTGTTGTCATTATTATCCATAATTTGATTTACACCCTCCAGTCCCTCCACAACATCGCGCATCTGCAATCGCACCAATCAATGCCAAGTCCATCCAATTCTGCGAAACATGTGGGAGGTTGCATAGTTTCAAAACTCCCTCACTTTAATCGCAAAACGATGCAAATGTTGCATCGTCACTGATGATGGAGCCGCCATTTTCTGGAAGTGACGTGACTTCTGTGTCCTCGCCTCGCGCGGGCATTCACGTAACAGCAATGTAGCAATTAGTTAGGTGGGATTTAGAAACCTAAGAGTGATGAGGGATTGCACTTTGACCTCCTTGCACAGAGTATTGGGGCGAATTACATCTGTTTTGTTCCAGAAATGCTGCTTTGTATGAGTTGATGCTGAAAGCGTCCGGGCGTTTATCTTTACAGCTGGGGTCATTTTTATATTTCCAAAAAAATAAAACGAAAAGAGAATTAAAACACTCTCAGCTCTTTCTTTGATCTAGAACATCTATTATCATAGGAAGCAATTCGATATGATTCTTTACACAGCCGAGAAAGTTAGAACGCCCCTCCACCTTTTGAAAACTTTTGCATTTTTTTTTCAACAAATTACAGTTTTTTTGCACCAAATTACAAATTTTGTCCGCTTGGACAATTTTACAGAAATAAAAAAATCACACACACACACACACACACACACACACACACATAGAAAAAAAAAACAATTTTGTTGCAATTTTCAAGAAACGCTGCTGCAAAAGCAACAATCACAAAAACAACTGAGGTGTTCTGGAGGGATTAACTGTCAGATACTGCTTTTGTCTCCCACCGCAGGCTCACCACAGTTTTTATCTGCGCAGGTTTAGACACTCGTATGACTTACACACCACTCTGGACCTCTGCAACCACAGGAACTAGGACCAAAGACCAAAGAAATCTATAAGCTACAAAGCTGAGAATTGTGACTGAGGATTTAAGGGATTTAAAGAGTGACAGGGAAGCCGCTGGAGTTATTAATAGTCCTGACAGTTATCCCTGCCCCCCCTGTCGACACTTTTATTTATGCTTCTTATACAGTGTCAAATTACATCAATCATCCCCCCCCCCCATGACTGGAAACACAAACACACTCAGGGAATCCCGAAACAATGGAGGGTGACATGATGAGGGTTTCTAGGCGACCTGTCATTGAACCTTCTGGCCTTCTGATTACGTTGGAGCCAGGAAGATACGGTCACTCTGCTGTCAATTATAAATGAACTGTAAATAACAGTGTGTGTGCGTGTTTCTGTGTGTCAACAGGTTACATCTCCTGTGTGTGTGTGTGAGCGTGTGTGTGTGCGTGTTTCTGTGTGTCAACAGGTTACATCTCCTGTGTGTGTGTGTGAGCGTGTGTGTGTGCGTGTGTATGTGTGTGTGTTTTATAGGTTGGGTAATTAAAGTGACATGTTTACCGCTTGTAAAAACTGTCCCCAGCACAGTGAGAGACTTGGATTACTTAAATCTCTTTCACGAGAGTACATTTGTGTGTGGTTGGATTTAAAACACACATACATGCGTGTTTTCAGGTTTTTACTTTTTTCCAATGGCGAATGTTTTTGTGTTTGGATGGCACATCCAAACATTTCAGTTTCACATGAATGGAATAAATATATAAGAGTTTATTCTCTCCATGAAATCCCTGTTTTTGTTGTCTGCATCTTTTTCCTCAGCATCATTACTTGTAAAATAGTCTGTCTTCCTCTGGCTCTTGCCTATTGATCACTCATCTTTCCATCCCTCTTAATCGGTTCATATTTCCACGTGGTGGCTCCAGTCGCTGCCTAAGTGTTTACTGCCCGGAACACAAAGATTTGATCAGCTGAGTCTCATCAAGTGAGACGATCGGTCGAACAGGCAGCGCGGTTTGGGAGTTTCCTGATAATCTAGACAAGTTGCACCATTTCAACTGTCAAAATGTAATAATTCTCAATAAGGTATAGCTCGTAGGTCCTAGTCAGGATAGAATGGCGTCTAAGTCCAGAACAGCTTCTCTATGTGAGATTTCAAACCTTTTTCAAATGCACAGTTGATACACCATTAATCAGTACAATTGTACTTTTACTAAATCAGCACACCTGCTTGATGTCTTGTGTAAAATAAATGATTTCATGTCCACAGTGAGACCTTCAGCAGACGCTGAGTCCATTTTCATAAAAACAGACTTCCCCTCTCACCCTCGCGCGCTCTTCTGCATCAAACACTGAAACACAACGTCAAAGACAAGAAGGAAACTCTACCACTGCATCAGCCATGGCTCAGGTCCCTGGTTCTTGTTGCGCATATACAGTACATGCCAGGGTCACGGGGAGAGGTCAGGTCTGTGTATAGATTATTGATTAGGCAATCAGTCTCCAGGTTGGAGGAGGGGCGGCTTTACACCGACCATCCCCAAAACGCTTCATCAGTCCAGATAAGGGGTGAAAACGACCTTATTCACCGACATCTTCCTGAGTTTTATCTTGAATTGAGAAGAGTCAAAGTGGGATTCCTGATGTGTCCTCAGAGAGTTGTTGTTGTGGTTGTTGCTATCTATTAGCGCAGGTTAACGCAATTAGAGGGCCATGAGACTTCAGACGTGTGCAGAAAGTGCAAGGAACGCAAGAACCGAATGTGGGAAAGGTCAAGAAATGGAAGACAAAAAGCGAGAGAAGGTTTGATCTTAAATATCAGCTCTTCAGATGTCATCAAACACAGGTGATGAGCACAAGTCAGGGTTTTTTGAGGCAAACCCCACCCCCCACCCCCAAAAAAAACAAAAAAACATGCATTATCATCCACAATGCGTCCTTCAAATTATAAAGGTCTATAAATTATGTTAAATTCTGCAAGTGCTGACATTCAGTGCTGACTGCTCAGTGTGTAAAAGTGCATAACAAGGAAGGAACGTCTTTGTGATCTCCTTGTTATGGTTTGACATTTTGCTTAGAAAAGCTTTTAAGTAAAAAAAAAAAAAGAAGAAAAAAAACCAAGTGCTGACGAACTGCATTAAAAACCTGAGGGTATAAATTTGAAATTAAACTTTAGCTTTAGCTTTGCTATGCGTAAAGAACAGGATGTAGACAGACGACATCATGAGATTCATCAGTAGAACCAGTCATGATTTTTCTGTTAATTTTCTCATGATGAGAAAGGTAGTTCATGCGTCTATGGAACTAGCTACTTCCTGACGTTACTCCACCATATTTAACTGTCATGAGTCAGTTCAGAACCAGGAAATCTGGTCTTTGTTCTTCCTGCTGCCTGTGACAGTTGTTACGTAACTCCGCCCTTCCTTACGTAAGTGTCATTAGTCAGCTGTATATTTCAAACTGTTAAAATACATCAGAAAAGCTTCCTGGTGGCCTGGATCCATTTCTAACATACATATTAGTAAGTCAGCATTACTGGTTTCTAAGACGTGACCAGCTGGTGAGGAGATTATTGTGCATGCAGTTAACATTTGAATGTCAAATAAATTCACTTTTTTTTCCCTCTCCATTCTACGCAGTGTTCACTTTAAAAAAAAAAAACCACACACACACACACACACCAGGATTGAAAGAGGCCATTAATTCAAATGGATGGAATGGAAATTGACTCAAGGGGGAAGGTGTATTTCTAACGTCTTTTTCCAAATATCAAATATTAATGCGCGTATATTTTTATCCAGGTCTAAAAGTTAGGGATTTACCAAGCTAGGGAGACGGTCCTCGACTCTCACTGTACAAAAGGGGATTCTCTCATCACAGCACTGAAAAATCTATACAGAAATAATTGAAACGTTATGTTAACATTCAATTTTGCTCACGGTGGCATGCTCCAATTACCAGAGGAAAAAGAATGTGTCACCATGTCCTGATAATCTGTTTTGTTTTGGTTTTTTTTAACTCGGGTTTGGGAGTTCTTAGACTCAATTCTCTTGCAGAAATCCCTTCTGAGGGGCTGTCACAGCTCGGGGATTTGTGAATTTGTAAATCTTTCTCACGCTCTCCTGCTATATCTTACCGCATACTCTTATCTTATATATTTGTAGGAATTCTCTCATGCGTGACCCCCCAGGCTCAATCTTATCAGGCCATGTGGTCATTTCAGACCGTTAACTGCTACTCTAGATGTTCGTGACATCTGGATGTAAAAGATTTTGAAATGTCTCTCTGTCACGACTGGAGAATCTCATGTGCACAGCAGCTCTTTGGGAACAGAAGATAAAATGGCTTGTATGTAGCTTGCTTGTGGTGGAAAAACAAAGAAACGACAGAGAGAGAGAGAGAGAGAGAGAGGGAGAGATTTGTCGGGGGGGAGCGTCAGACAGTTTCACTCCCTCCTCAGTGTTTTACAGGGAGATTAATGCATTAAGCAGAAATGGTATAAATACAAAAAGCACATGTGCTTCTACACCTCTTTAGTTTATGCCATTTTTCTTTCCCTCTTTCAATCTGACCTTTTCTAACGTGTCCCCTTCGCACAAACGAAAGAGCAGATTTTAAGGTATTAGTGTGTGTGTGTGTGTGTGTGTGTGTGTGTGTGTGTGCGTGTGTGGGGAGGGCAGCAGAGTGTGTGAGTGCAGATACGTCAGTCAACAACATAAACATAAAGGCCAAGAAATCATCTATAGTTTGTTCCACGTCACTGTAGTGATGCTGTCAGTGTTAATAGCGGGACGAGTGCTCCGAGCAGGAAGTATGGAGCCGTCGCTGTGTCAGGAAGAGAGCAACCAGAGCGTTTGACTGCCTATTTGTGTTATGATGTCATCATCCTTGATGAATACTAGGTGGATCTGTATGGGTGGTGCTGGCAAATGTCATTAAATCAAACTGAGACCAGCAACGAGGAGTGTGATAGAGCCCAGGCAGAGAGAAGTGATGGTGTGGACAGTGGAGAGGAAGGAAGGGAGGTTGGTGTTGAATGCAAATGAAGATCAACCACATGAGGATTTTTAAACCCTCAATTTAGTCTCACAGACAGGAGGCAAACCCTGATGACCAGTGCTTCTACTCTGTTCTGCCTCTCCCCTTGCAGGTATTTGGTGGGCGGACCATCAGCACTCACCTGGGGCACTTGAGAATGGGTGCAACCTTAATGAAACAAACCAGCTGAAGGTGAGAACAGCTACCCCGGTCAGGCCTGCTGACAGGACGTTAACGCCTCACTATCAGCTCAACAGTCACACTGCGGTCGTGTGAACTTGACGTGAGAGGGCGGACGAAGCAGGTAGAAATATCATGGTTCTGCAGCTGCTTCTTGAACTGGTAGTTCGATGACTTATTGATTTCTGGCTTTTTACTCGCGAGAGTTCAACTCCAGTGATGAGGGAAGTTTTTGTTCCACCCACCGCGGCTGCTCTGACTGTCTCCTCACAACTATTGTGTATCTCCTGTAATATTTAAAACTTTGCAATCTTGGGTTACTAGAGGTACACAACAGATGTCAGGATGGAGATATAAAAAAAAAAAATCCCCATCAGGCTTTGCTTCCTGCCTGTAAGACTGAAATGAGGGTTTATAAAAATCCCTATGAGTGTGAGATTAAGAACCATTCATTGGTGACAGTTAATAACGTATAACGCACCAGCAAGTAATCATGTCTCACTCTTATTCTGCTGTACTTGATATACAGTTAAAAAGTTAAATTAGATTAAGTCATACAGACAAAACTAGAAAAAATACACGGTTTTATGTTGTAGCTGGCTAAACTTTAACTCAGCCTCATATCCTCTCGGCCCGTCTGTGTAAATCAAACTCGAGCGCTGACATATGTTTGCTTACACTGAGATTGTGGCGTCTCTGAAGCCAATAACCATCTGTTATATTAAATGTGAAGTGCCTGCAATAACCATTTAGAAGGTGAGGGATCATGTGACAGGAGGAGGCGGTAAGGAGCCATGATGAATTCAAAACGTCTTTCTCCGTGTGTTGTGTAGAGCCTGGGTCACAAGTTTCAAAAGCTACACACGAGAGACAAGCACGTACTTTTACTACACAACAGTATCTCCATCTTTGAGTGTGTATACTTGTCATGTAATACTATGTCGCTCCTCGGGAGGCTAAACTGTAGCGTCTGAGTTCAGCTAGAAACAGTACCATCCAGGTTCAAAAGCCTCTCAGTGAAAATCTATCTTGAATGCAATCAGCCAGGATAACTGCCGTATCAATAACAAGTGAAACAACGTTTTACCTAAAGATTGGAATAAAATGGAGACCACACACACACACACACACACACACACACACACACGATCGATCGCACGTCTGCAGCTATTAACAGGGCAGTTAGGGTCAATACAACAAACAGCCGATTAACCAGTTGAGCGGCAGCTTTTTATTTTTCCCATATTTTTTTAATAAAGCGTCACTGTGCGTGACTCACAATTTTAAGCGTTATATTTGTCTCAATTTGTATTTGCAATCAACTGAATCCACAAACTTAATATGACATAACACGCAGTCGTGCTTCTGCACCCATGATGACTGAACTGCCGCTGGGCGCGAAGCCTTCTGGTGGGCAAGAAAACATCAACCTTAGAATACCGTTACAACAGAGTTCACCATTCTTGCAAAAATCATCCCAAAAGATCATGGGTCGCTCAAAACAATCACAACTACGTGTTTTCACTGGAAACTGGTAGGACTCAGTAGAAAAGTGTACGGAATAATTGGTCATAAATCGCAATCGAGATAAGCGGTTCAGATAATCCAGGTAATGAGTTCAAGTCACGTCGACCGGCCCTGGGAGTTCTTCGGATGGAGTAAATCATCTCGTCGTAGGCGGCGTCGCTATGTATCGATGAAGGAGCCGAACCTTAATCACTAAATGAGTTGATGGACATCTCCGTCACTGTGATTAGGGACGGCTTCGCTCCCGGAGGCAGAAATATGACTGTATCTTTTGAATTGTGTTCATTTTTCAGTCCATTTGTTTGTTTGTTTAATTGACCTCTCCTTTAACTCACACGTGGACACCGTTAAACCACTCAACTCTTACACTGAAAGCCGGCTGCAGCAGAACTGCTGTCGCTTTTCTGTTCAAGAAAGACAAAGGACAATTTGACCATTAGTCCAAATGAAAAGGAAGAGTCCAAAAAATAAAAAAAAAGAAAGCGTTGAAGCCGCTTTCTGTTCTCCGGTTTCAAAAGGAAAAGCAGTTGAAAAGAAGTAAGCGATATTTTCTATTATTTCATCATAACAACTTGAGAGGAATTCAACAACGCTTCTCAATATTCTCTATTTCAAGGACAACCGTTCCTTACTAGAAAAAGGACTCTTAAAAATGTAAAAGATATTCTTTCATCTATTCTATTCTCATCTAATCTTTTAAAATGTATTAAAGAAAACCAGGCAGGAGCCCTGGAAATAAATAAATACAATAAAAACATCCAGGTTCTGCAAGACTTTACGGGTCTGTCTTTTTGCTGGCAAAAAGGGGGGGTTGCTCACAGCCCACCCACACCCGGCGGTTGAAAAACACTCTCCTGAAACATGTTTTTACAACAACGTTCTGTTGACTGTTAACTCAGAGAACACAGTTTAGATTATAAATCCGTCACGACATAATGAGAAATGGGCCAATTTAAATAAAAGCTGGAGAGTCAGCCACTGGTTTGAGCGCTTCTTGTGTGTCGGCGTGAGAATTCTCTCAGAGAGAGTTGAATGAAACAAGATGAAGAGTGTCAGAGCTTCCTTGTAGCCATCCGACTTTCTCAGGTAATTTCACCGACGACTGAATATCAAAGTAGTTAATGTGCATTATGGGAGCTAGCACAAAGCTAAATTGAATGAGTCTGGATTATGTTTTATTCATGAGGAGCATCAGAGAGTCTGGATTAGACGGTAGCTGATGAATATGGATTATTATACGTGCAGGTGCAGCCAAACACTCTAGAAACCCCGCCAACTGTCCCACTGAGCAACTTTTAGTGTTTACTTGCACAGGGAAGGTTTTAGAATACCAAAAAAATGTAAAAAATAATAATAATAATAATAATAATAATAATAACATCCAATCCTTGAGAAGACACAGAATAAAGTTCAATGTGATGTCATTGGATTTCATGTAATTTATAAAGGTGGTTCACATTCCATATCTGTGCGTTCTCATTTTTTCGCATGTCATTAAACGCCCCCCACACATCAACATTCATTTCCGCTGTCTCTTATCTTGTTTGCTTCTCACTGTTTTTAAATCTTTTATTTCACGTGACCTTGAGTGCTCCTATAAATAAAATGCACTGTCATTATTATTATGAACACTGGGAAGAGATGCCATTTTATACCCACACACTTACGCTTAAGTGGGTTTCTGGAGACATTCTTCATTCATATTTCACCAAAGTCTCAGGAGACGGTCACGGCTGGTTTCAGCTTTGGATGCGCCGTAAGAGACGTTCTGGTGACGCTCGATAGTGGGTGTGGATTTTAGCTCCTGGCTAGCAGGTCAATCTCTCCCTGTGTGATTGTGGGATGGAGGAGGCCGGCGCAGGGTTGCTGCTGCCTGCTATTCTGAGCTGCAAATCACTGCAGGTTCCTTTTCTTCTCAATGGAAAATCCAGTATCTTAAAATTGGTGAGACAGTGGTGTGTTTAAGGTCCTGTTAGATTCAAGCGCAAAAAAAAAAACAACAAACAAAAAAAACCCCAACGCTTGGATAGGAAAAGACAAGTTTTTGTGTTAAAATAAATATAACTATAAACAATGTCTCAGATACAACATTTTCTACACCTTATTGCTAGATTTTGTATGTTTTCAGACTGCCCTGTAGCTGTGTCTCTGCTCAGCCTCACCAACTGATGCAAGTCACGCAGACACATCAACACTAATAAAGTATAATCAACCCCTGGAAGATCAGGGTAGGTCAATATGGTAAAAACAGCAAGTTTCTACTCAGAGTGGAAATAAATAACTCCAGTACGTGAGTCACGTATGCAGGCGTAAGCAGCTAAACACGCCGACGTTGCTTCCTTCAGAGAACGCAGAGAGCATCTGACAAATGATCCGTGGAACGTGCGGCGCAGAGGCCCTCCAGAACCCCAAACTGTCCGGTCATTTTAGCGAAAGGTGGGTCCTGTGACAGTGCCAGAGGTTGTGGGGCGGAGAAAGGGCAAAGAGAGAGACAGCCGATCCTGTCAGACCGGTCGAGAACATTTACGAGAAGTTTAGACGCTGAAGTGGCCCTTTGTCCTCCTCACGTTACATCGTCGTCGTCCTCACCTCCCTTCCTGCTTTCTTCACATCTCTCCTCCGCCTCGCTACTAAAGGCGTGGAGACAAATCTGGAGAATAAACTTCAAATGAGACAAAATTATCGCTGAGAAGGCAGTGAATGAGGGCGGCTGATGTATGTTCAGACTAATGGTGGTTGTTTCCTGGCTATATGAGCCATATAACAACGGATGTGACCAAACATGCTGCGGACAGGCCTGCCGCACCTCGTAAAGCTGCAGCGCCGCACGGTTGTATATTGCACCATTAACTTTCGCAAGAACCGGCAGCGAATGTTTAAATCTCACTTTACTCTTCCTATCAAGCTGTATGATGCAGGACTTTAGGCGATTAATCGGACGCAGGAGTTGGCCTGGAACACGTTGAGAGATATCGACATAGACGTCTGAATCGAGCTGGGCTGGTTTCCACCTGCTTTTACAACCTTGAACGTCTACCAGCTTGGATTTGATGTAAAATACTGTCTGATAACCTGGGGCCAGCGGATGCTGTCATACACACAGTTACTGGGATCTTTGCAAAAGTAACATACGAGACAAACGTCTTTCTACCGTGGTTGCACAAATGTGTCCGAAGAACGACTCTGCATGTTTTATTTCCCTGCATTGGTGAGTTCTTCTTTTTCTTCTCATTCAAAATGACTGACAATCATGAAAAAAAAAAAAACCTTCTATCATCCCGCACAGCAGACGTAGACCACTTGAAGTGAACGTAGGTCAAGTCAAGTTCAGAACAAACTTGAACTTACTAATACGTTCACAGTTAGACCTAAAACCTGGTGATTTTAGGCCCTAAATGTTACTAAGAGTGTCATTTAAATACCTGTGTTTCTCAACTACTGGTCAGGGGCCCTTAAGTGGGCCGCGAGCGTCCTCCAATGAGCCGCGTGGAATGTTTTCGACGTGAGCTCCTTTTTTTGCGAGGGAAATGATTTCTTAATAAAGTAGAACATTGAACTAAATATGCGATGGGAAGCGCTATGTGATATTATAGAAGATTAAAGTAGTTAATAGCGCCATGAATCTTTTAATACCATTAACAATTTGAGGTTTTCAGTTTTTCAGGTTCAGCCTTCCCAGAGAACCAGTAATGTTAGGGTGTGGTGAATTGTGGAAAAGCTCTTCTTTCTTTTTTTTTAAATTTATTGGATTCCCAGATAAGTAGAGGTGATGTAGGATTGAACACATTTCAAATGTGTATTAGATTCAATACAAACTATACGCCAAAATTATTTTTTGATCTCTTATTTTGGAGTAAGTGGAATTTAAATTAGAAAAGGT